>NW_023277006.1:0-42696 GCF_003668045.3 Cricetulus griseus | reverse complement strand
AGAAAATCCATGCATTTCCTTGCCTTGCCTTTCCTTGTATTTCCTAAATGTGATTCTATCTCCCTAGGCAAATATAGAGACAATCTATGCCTTGTGTTGCCTTGCCTTCCCTTGCCTTGCCTTGCCTTGAAGTTCCATGCCTTGCCTTGCCTTTCCTAAAGGAGATTCCATCTCCCCAATCAAATCTAAAGACATTGCATATGTTTCCTTTCCTTGCCTTGCCTTGCCTTCATTGCCTAAATGACATTCTATCTCCCCAACTAACTTAAAATAAAATACCTGACTTGCCTTGCCTTGCCTTACCTTGCTTTGCCTTGCCTTGCCTTGCATTGCATTGCCTTGCCTAAATGTGATTCTAACACCCCAATCAAATCTAAAGAAAATCCATACCTTCCTTGCCTGATCTTGTCTTGCCATTCTTTACAGGCGTAGACTAATGATATTTGTTGTCCCCACCAAATATAAACGAAATCCATGCCTTGTGGTTCTTTGCCTTGCCATTTTAGCCTTGCCTTGCCTTGCCTTTCCTAACAGAGATTCTATCTCCCCAACCAAATATAAAGAAAATCTATGCCTTGTTGTGCCTTTCCTTCCCTTGCCTTGCCTTTCCTTACCTGCCTTACCATGTTTGCCTTGCCTTTCCTAAAAGAGGTTCTATCTCCACAATCGAATCTAAAGAAACTCCATGCCGACATCCACAGAAATACACTGAGCTGACATCTGGAATCTAGTTGAAGAGAGGGAGGAATGAAGAACGAAGGGGTCTGTACCAGGTTGGAGAAACCCACAGAAACAGTTGGCGTGAAAAAGGGAAAGCACATGGACCCCAGACAATCTTTGGGAGGCCAGTACGGGACTAATCCAGCCCCCTGATCATGGATGCCAATGGAGAGTCCCCTGTGCTTCTGGGAGCCTCCGGAGGTGGACTAGCGTTTTGCCCTGGTGTGTGTGTGGGATTTTGAGAGCCCATCCCACTTGAAGGGATGCACTCTGTCTCTGAACACATGGGGAGGGACCTAGGCCCAGCACAGGAAGATTTGGTGGACTTGGTGGAGGCCCGGATGGGGGCCCTACCCCGCCTGCGGAGTTGTAGGTGGAGAGAGTGGGGGTTATGTTGGAGATGGGGGAGAAAAAATGGGGGTGAATGGAAGGAGAGGAAGAGGGAGAGGGGAATTACATGGGAAACAAGCCTGTTCCCTAACTTGAATTAAAAAAAATAATAATAATAATAATAATAAGAAGAAGAAGAAGAAGAAGAAGAAGAAAGAAACTCCATGCCTTTCCTTGCCTTGCCTTGCCTTGTCTTGCCTAAATTGAATTCTATATCACCAAGCAAATCTAATGAAAATCCTTGCTTTGCCTTGCCTTGCCTTGCCTTGCCTTGTGTTTTATTGCCTTGCCTTGCCTAAATGAGACTCTATCTCGAAAACAAATATGAAAGAATGTACATGCCTTGCCTTGCCATGCCTAGCATTGTCTTGCCTAAATAAGAATCGATCTCCCATCCAAATCAAAGAAAATCCATGCCTTGCCTTGCCTTGCCTTGCCTTGTCTTGCATTCCTTCTCTAAATGAGATTATTTGTCTCCAACGAAATTTAAAGAAAATCCACGTATTGTGGTGCCTTGCCTTGCCTTGACTTGCCTTGACTTGCCTTGCATTACCTTGCCTTGCCTTGCTTTACGTATAGGAGATTCTATCTACCCAAAAAAACTAAGGAAAAACCATGGCTTTCCATGCATTGCCTTGCCTTGTCTTGGGAAAATGCAATCTTTTTCCACAAAGAAATCGAAAGAAATCCATGCAATGCCTTGCCTTGCCTTGCCTTACATTTCCTTAACTTGCCTTTCCTAAATGAGACTCTCTGTCCCCACCAATAAGAAATAATATTCATGCATTGAGTTGCCTTTCCTTGCGTTGCCTTCCTAAATGAGATTCTATCTCCCCAAACAAATCTAAAGAAAATCCATGAATTTCCTTGCCTTGCCTTTCCTTGTATTGCCTAAATGTGATTCTATCTCCATAGCCAAATATAAAGACAATCTATACCTTGTGTTGCCTTGCCTTCCCTTGCCTTGCCTTAACTTGAAGTTCCATGTATTGCCTTGCCTTTCCCAAAGGAGATTCCATGTCCCCAATCAAATCTAAAGACACTGCATGTGTTTCCTTGCCTTGCCTTGTCTTGTCTTGCCTAAATGACATTTTATCTCCCCAACTAACTTAAAATAAAATACCTGACTTGCCTTGCCTTGCCTTGCCTTGCTTTGCCTTGTCTTGCATTTCCTTGCCTTGCCTTGCCTAAATGAGCCTCTCTGTCCCCAACCAATAAGAAAGAATATTCATGCCTTGCCTTACCTTGCATTGCATTGCCTTGCCTAAATGTGATTCTATCTCCCCAATCAAATCTAAAGAAAATATATACCTTCCTTGCCTGATCTTGTCTTGCCATTCTTTACCGGCATAGACTAATGATATATGTTGTCCCCACCAAATATAAACAAAATCCATGCTTTGTGGTTCTTTGCCTTGCCATTTTTGTCTTGCCTTGCCTTGCCTTTCCTAACAGACATTCTATCTCCCCAACCAAATCTAAAGCATCCCATGTGTTCCCTTGCCTTGCCTTGCCTTTATGCCTTGGCTTAATGAGATTCTATCTCCCCACCCACATCTAAAGAAAATCCAAGCCCTTCGTTGCATTTCCTTGCATTGTCTTGCCTAAATGAGATTCCATCTCCCCGAAAAAATCTATAGAAAAATACATGACGTTGCTTAAATTGCATGGCCTTGCCTTTCCTAAAGAGATTTTATCTCCCAAACCCAATCTAAAGGAAATCCATGACTTGCCTTGCCTTTCATTTCCTTGCCTTGCATTGCATTGCATTGCCTAAATGAGATTCTATGTCCCCAACCAAATCTAACGAAAATCCATGCCTTCCTTGCTTGGCCTTGTCTTGCCATTCTTTACCTGCGTTGACTAATGATATTTGTTGTCCCCACCAAAAATAAACAAAATCCACTCCTTGTGGTTCTTTGCCTTGCCATTTTTGCCTTGCCTTGCCTTGCCTTTCCTAACAGAGATTCTATCTCCCCAACCAAATATAAAGAAAATCTATGCCTTGTTGTGCCTTTCCTTCCCTTGCCTTGCCTTTCCTTACCTGCCTTACCATGTCTTGCCTTGCCTTTCCTAAAAGAGGTTCTATCTCTCCAATCAAATCTAAAGAAACTCCATGCCGACACCCACAGAAATACACTGAACTGAAATCTGGAATCTAGTTGAAGAGAGGGAGGAATGAAGAACGAAGGGGTCTGTACCAGGTTGGAGAAACCCACAGAAACAGTTGGCCTGAAAAAGGGAAAGCACATGGACCCCAGACAACTTTGGGAGGCCAGTACGGGACTAATCCAGCCCCCTGATCATGGATGCCAATGGAGAGTCCCCTGCACTTCTGGGAGCCTCCGGAGGTGGACTAGCGTTTTGCCCTGGTGTGTGTGTGGGATTTTGAGAGCCCATCCCACTTGAAGGGATGCACTCTGTCTCTGAACACATGGGGAGGGACCTAGGCCCAGCACAGGAAGATTTGGTGGACTTGGTGGAGCCCCGGATGGGGGCCCTACCCTGCCTGGGGAGTGGTGGGTGGAGAGAGTGGGGATTATGTTGGAGATGGGGCAGAAGGAATGGGGGTGAGTGGAAGGAGAGGAAGAGGGAGAGGGGAATTACATGGGAAACAAGCCTGTTCCCTAACTTGAATTAAAAAGATGAAGAAGAAGAAGAAGAAGAAGAAGAAGAAGAAGAAGAAGAAGAAGAAAAAGAAGAAGAAAGAAACTCCATGCCTTTCCTTGCCTTGTCTTGCCTAAATTAAATTCTATATCCCCAAGCAAATCTAATGAAATTCCTTGCTTTGCCTTGCCTTGCCTTGCCTTTGTTTTATTGCCTTGCCTTGCCTAAATGAGACTCTATCTCGAAAACAAATATGAAAGAATATACATGCCTTGCCTTGCCATGCCTAGCATTGCCTTGCCTAAATGAGAATCTATCTCCCCATCCAAATCAAAGAAAATCCATGCCTTGCTTGCCTTGCCTTGCTTGTCTTGCATTCCTTCTCTAAATGAGATTATTTGTCTCCAACGAAATATAAAGAAAATCCATGTATTGTGGTGCCTTGCCTTGCCTTGACTTGCCTTGCATTGCCTTGCCTTGCCTTGCTTTACCTAAAGGAGATTCTATCTACCCAAAAAAAACTAAGGAAAACCATGGCTTTCCATGCATTGCCTTGCCTTGTCTTGGGAAAATGCAATCTTTTTCCACAACGAAATCGAAAGAAATCCATGCAATGCCTTGCCTTGCCTTGTCTTGCATTTCCTTGCCTTGCCTTGCCTAAATGAGCCTCTCTGTCCCCAACCAATAAGAAAGAATATTCATGCCTTGCCTTGCCTTGCATTGCATTGCCTTGCCTAAATGTGATTCTATCTCCCCAATCAAATCTAAAGAAAATCCATACCTTCCTTGCCTGATCTTGTCTTGCCATTCTTTACCAGCGTAGACTAATGATATTTGTTGTCCCCACCAAATATAAACAAAATCCATGCCATTTTTGTCTTGCCTTGCCTTGCCTTTCCTAACAGAGATTCTATCTCCCCAACCAAATCTAAAGTATCCCATGCCTTCCCTTGCCTTGCCTTTATGCCTTGGCTTAATGAGATTCTATCTCCCCAACAACATCTAAAGAAAATCCAAGCCGTTCCTTGCATTTCCTTGCCTTGTCTTGCCTAAATCAGATTCCATCTCCCTAAAAAATCTATAGAAAAATACATGACGTTGCTTAAATTGCATGGCCTTGCCTTTCCTAAAGAGATTTTATCTCCCAAACCCAATCTAAAGAAAATCCATGACTTGCCTTGCTTTGCCTTGCCTTGCATTTCCTTGCCTTTCCTTGGGTAAATGACACTCTATGCCCCAACCAATAAGAAAGAATATTCATGCCTTTCCTTGCCTTGCATTGCATTGCATTGCCTAAATGAGATTCTATCTCCCCAACCAAATCTAAAGCATCCCATGCGTTCCCTTGCCTTGCCTTGTCTTTATGCCTTGGCTTAATGAGATTCTATCTCCCCAACCATATCTAAAGAAAATCCAAACCGTTCCTTGCATTTCCTTGCCTTGTCTTGCCTAAATGAGATTCCATCTCCCTAAAAAATCTATAGAAAAATACATGACGTTGCTTAAATTGCATGGCATGCCTTGCCTAAAGAGATTTTATCTCCCAAACCCAATCTAAAGAAAATCCATGACTTGCCTTACCTTGCCTTGCCTTGCTTTGCCTTGCTTTGCCTTGTCTTGCATTTCCTTGCCTTGCCTTACCTAAATGAGACTCTCTGTCCCCAACCAATAAGAAAGAATATTCATGCCTTGCCTTGCCTTACATTGCATTGCCTTGCCTAAATGTGATTCTATCTCCCCAATCAAATCTAAAGAACATCCATACCTTCCTTGCCTGATCTTGTCTTGCCATTCTTTACTGGCATAGACTAATGATATTTGTTGTCCCCACCAAATATAAACAAAATCCATGCCTTGTGGTTCTTTGCCTTGCCATTTTTGTCTTGCCTTGCCTTGCCTTTCCTAACAGAGATTCTATCTCCCCAACCAAATCTAAAGCATCCCATGCCTTCCCTTGCCTTGCCTTGCCTTTATGCCTTGGCTCAAAGAGATTCTATCTCCCCAACCACATCTAAAGAAAATCCAAGCCGTTCCTTGCATTTCCTTGCCTTGTCTTGCCTAAATGAGATTCCATCTCCCTAAAAAATCTATAGAAAAATACATGACGTTGCTTAAATTGCATGGCCTTGCATTTCCTAAAGAGATTTTATCTCCCAAACCCAATCTAAAGAAAATCCATGACTTGCCTTGCTTTGCCTTGCCTTGCATTTCCTTGCCTTGCCTTGTGTAAATGACACTCTCTGGCCCAACCAATAAGAAAGAATATTCATGCCTTTCCTTGCCTTGCATTGCATTGCATTGCCTAAATGAGATTCTATCTCCCCAACCAAATCTAAAGCATCCCATGCCTTCCCTTGCCTTGCCTTGCCTTTATGCCTTGGCTTAATGAGATTCTATCTCCCCAACCATATCTAAAGAATATCCAAGCTGTTCCTTGGATTTTCTTGCCTTGTCTTGCCTAAATGAGATTCCATCTCCTTAAAAAATCTATAGTAAAATACATGACGTTGCTTAAATTGCATGGCCTTGCCTTGACTAAAGAGATTTTATCTCCCAAACCCAATCTAAAGAAAATCCATGACTTGCCTTGCCTTGCTTTGCCTTGCCTTGCATTGCATTGCCTTGCCTAAATGAGATTTTATCTCCCCAACCAAATCTAAAGAAAATCCATGCATTTCCTTGCCTTGCCTTTCCTTGTATTGCCTAAATGTGATTCTATCTCCCTAGCCAAATATAAAGACAATCTATACCTTGTGTTGCCTTGCCTTCCCTTGCCTTGCCTTGCCTTGAAGTTCCATGCCTTGCCTTGCCTTTCCTAAAGGAGATTCCATCTCCCCAATCAAATCTAAAGACACTGCATGCCTTTCTTTGCCTTGCCTTGCCTTGCCTTGTCTTGCCTAAATGACATTGTATCTCCCCAACTAACTTAAAAGAAAATACCTGACTTGCCTTGCCTTGCCTTGCCTTGCTGTGCCTTGCCTAAATGTGATTCTATCTCCCCAATCAAATCTAAAGAAAATACATACCTTCCTTGCCTGATCTTGTCTGGCCATTCTTTACCGGTGTAGACTAATGATATTTGTTGTCCCCACCAAATATAAACAAAATCCATGCCTTGTGGTTCTTTGCCTTGCCATTTTAGCCTTGCCTTGCCTTGCCTTTCCTAACAGAGATTCTATCTCCCCAACCAAATATAAAGAAAATCTATGCCTTGTTGTGCCTTTCCTTCCCTTGCCTTGCCTTTCCTTACCTGCCTTACCATGTCTTGCCTTGCCTTTCCAAAGAGAGGTTCTATCTCCCCAATCGAATCTAAAGAAACTCCATGCCGACATCCAAAGAAATACACTGAGCTGAAATCTGGAATCTAGTTGAAGAGAGGGAGGAATGAAGAACGAAGGGGTCTGTACCAGTTTGGAGACATCCACAGAAACAGTTGGCGTGAAAAAGGGAAAGCACATGGACCGCAGACAATCTTTGGGAGGCCAGTACGGGATTAATCCAGCCCCCTGATCATGGATGCCAATGGAGAGTCCCCTGCGCTTCTGGGAGCCTCGAGAGGTGGACTAGCATTTTGCCCTGGTGTGTATGGGAGATTTTGAGAGCCCATCCCACTGGAAGGGATGCACTCTGTCTCTGAACACATGGGGAGGGACCTAGGCCCAGCACAGGAAGATTTGGTGGACTTGGTGGAGCCCCGGGGGAGCACCAGCCCTGCCTGGGGAGTGGTGGGTGGAGAGAGTGGGGATTATGTTGGAGATGGGGGAGAAGGAATGGGGGTGAGTGGAAGGAGAGGAAGAGGGAGAGGGGAATTACATGGGAAACAAGCCTGTTCCCTAACTTGAATTAAAAATATTAATAATAATAATAATAAGAAGAAGAAGAAGAAGAAGAAGAAGAAGAAGAAAGAAAGAAACTCCATGCCTTTCCTTGCCTTGCCTTGCCTTGTCTTGCCTAAATTGAATTCTATATCCCCAAGCAAATCTAATGAAAATCCTTGCTTTGCCTTGCCTTGCCTTGCCTTGCCTTGTGTTTTATTGCCTTGCCTTGACTAAATGAGACTCTATCTCGAAAACAAATATGAAGGAATGTACATGCCTTGCCTTGCCATGCCTAGCATTGTCTTGCCTAAATAAGAATCGATCTCCCATCCAAATCATAGAAAATCCATGCCTTGCCTTGCCTTCCCTTGCCTTGTCTTGCATTCCTTCTCTAAATGAGATTATTTGTCTCCAACGAAATATAAAGAAAATCCACATATTGTGGTGCCTTGACTTGACTTGACTTGCCTTGCATTGCCTTGCCTTGCCTTGCTTTACCTAAAGGAGAGTCTATCTACCCAAAAAAACTAAGGAAAAACCATGGCTTTCCATGCATTGCCTTGCCTTGTCTTGGGAAAATGCAATCTTTTTCCACAAAGAAATCGAAAGAAATCCATGCAATGCCTTGCCTTGCCTTGCCTTGCATTTCCTTAACTTGCCTTTCCTAAATGAGACTCTCTGTCCCCACCAATAAGAAATAATATTCATGCATTGTGTTGCCTTTCCTTGCGTTGCCTTCCTAAATGAGATTCTATCTCCCCAAACAAATCTAAAGAAAATCCATGAATTTCCTTGCCTTGCCTTTCCTTGTATTGCCTAAATGTGATTCTATCTCCCTAGCCAAATATAAAGACAATCTATACCTTGTGTTGCCTTGCCTTCCCTTGCCTTGCCTTAACTTGAAGTTCCATGCATTGCCTTGCCTTTCCCAAAGGAGATTCCATGTCATCATTCAAATCTAAAGACACTGCATGTGTTTCCTTGCCTTGCCTTGCCTTGCCTTGTCTTGCCTAAATGACATTCTATCTCCCCAACTAAATTAAAATAAAATACCTGACTTGCCTTGCCTTGCCTTGCCTTGCTTTGCCTTGCTTTGCCTTGTCTTGCATTTCCTTGCCTTGCCTTGCCTAAATGAGCCTCTCTGTCCCCAACCAATAAGAAAGAATATTCATGCCTTGCCTTGCCTTGCATTGCATTGCCTTGCCTAAATGTGATTCTATCTCCCCAATCAAATCTAAAGAAAATATATACCTTCCTTGCCTGATCTTGTCTTGCCATTCTTTACCGGCATAGACTAATGATATATGTTGTCCCCACCAAATATAAACAAAATCCATGCTTTGTGGTTCTTTGCCTTGCCATTTTTGTCTTGCCTTGCCTTGCCTTTCCTAACAGACATTCTATCTCCCCAACCAAATCTAAAGCATCCCATGTGTTCCCTTGCCTTGCCTTGCCTTTATGCCATGGCTTAATGAGATAATCTCCCCACCCACATCTAAAGAAAATCCAAGCCCTTCGTTGCATTTCCTTACATTGTCTTGCCTAAATGAGATTCCATCTCCCCGAAAAAATCTATAGAAAAATACATGACGTTGCTTAAATTGCATGGCCTTGCCTTTCCTAAAGAGATTTTATCTCCCAAACCCAATCTAAAGGAAATCCATGACTTGCCTTGCCTTTCATTTCCTTGCCTTGCATTGCATTGCATTGCCTAAATGAGATTCTATCTCCCCAACCAAATCTTACGAAAATCCATGCCTTCCTTGCTTGGCCTTGTCTTGCCATTCTTTACCTGCGTTGACTAATGATATTTGTTGTCCCCACCAAAAATAAACAAAATCCACTCCTTGTGGTTCTTTGCCTTGCCATTTTTGCCTTGCCTTGCCTTGCCTTTCCTAACAGAGATTCTATCTCCCCAACCAAATATAAAGAAAATCTATGCCTTGTTGTGCCTTTCCTTCCCTTGCCTTGCCTTTCCTTACCTGCCTTACCATGTCTTGCCTTGCCTTTCCTAAAAGAGGTTCTATCTCTCCAATCAAATCTAAAGAAACTCCATGCCGACACCCAAAGAAATACACTGAGCTGAAATCTGGAATCTAGTTGAAGAGAGGGAGGAATGAAGAACGAAGGGGTCTGTACCAGGTTGGAGAAACCCACAGAAACAGTTGGCCTGAAAAAGGGAAAGCACATGCACCCCAGACAAACTTTGGGAGGCCAGTACGGGACTAATCCAGCCCCCTGATCATGGATGCCAATGGAGAGTCCCCTGCACTTCTGGGAGCCTCCGGAGGAGGACTAGCGTTTTGCCCTGGTGTGTGTGTGGGATTTTGAGAGCCCATCCCACTTGAAGGGATGCACTCTGTCTCTGAACACATGGGGAGGGACCTAGGCCCAGCACAGGAAGATTTGGTGGACTTGGTGGAGCCCCGGATGGGGGCCCTACCCTGCCTGGGGAGTGGTGGGTGGAGAGAGTGGGGATTATGTTGGAGATGGGGCAGAAGGAATGGGGGTGAGTGGAAGGAGAGGAAGAGGGAGAGGGGAATTACATGGGAAACAAGCCTGTTCCCTAACTTGAATTAAAAAGATGAAGAAGAAGAAGAAGAAGAAGAAGAAGAAGAAGAAGAAGAAGAAGAAGAAGAAGAAAAAGAAGAAGAAAGAAACTCCATGCCTTTCCTTGCCTTGTCTTGCCTAAATTAAATTCTATATCCCCAAGCAAATCTAATGAAATTCCTTGCTTTGCCTTGCCTTGCCTTGCCTTTGTTTTATTGCCTTGCCTTACCTAAATGAGACTCTATCTCGAAAACAAATATGAAAGAATGTACATGCCTTGCCTTGCCATGCCTAGCATTGTCTTGCCTAAATAAGAATCGATCTCCCATCCAAATCAAAGAAAATCCATGCCTTGCCTTGCCTTGCCTTGCCTTGTCTTGCATTCCTTCTCTAAATGAGATTATTTGTCTCCAACGAAATATAAAGAAAATCCACGTATTGTGGTGCCTTGCCTTGCCTTGACTTGCCTTGCCTTGCATTGCCTTGCCTTGCCTTGCTTTACCTAAAGGAGATTCTATCTTCCAAAAAAAACTAAGGAAAAACCATGGCTTTCCATGCATTGCCTTGCCTTGTCTTGGGAAAATGCAATCTTTTTCCACTAAGAAATCGAAAGAAATCCATGCAATGCCTTGCCTTGCCTTGCCTTGCATTTCCTTAACTTGCCTTTCCTAAATGAGACTCTCTGTCCCCACCAATAAGAAATAATATTCATGCATTGAGTTGCCTTTCCTTGCTTTGCCTTTCTAAATGAGATTCTATCTCCCCAACCAAATCTAAAGAAAATCCATGCATTTCCTTGCCTTGCCTTTCCTTGTATTTCCTAAATGTGATTCTATCTCCCTAGGCAAATATAGAGACAATCTATGCCTTGTGTTGCCTTGCCTTCCCTTGCCTTGCCTTGCCTTGAAGTTCCATGCCTTGCCTTGCCTTTCCTAAAGGAGATTCCATCTCCCCAATCAAATCTAAAGACATTGCATATGTTTCCTTTCCTTGCCTTGCCTTGCCTTCATTGCCTAAATGACATTCTATCTCCCCAACTAACTTAAAATAAAATACCTGACTTGCCTTGCCTTGCCTTACCTTGCTTTGCCTTGCCTTGCCTTGCATTGCATTGCCTTGCCTAAATGTGATTCTAACACCCCAATCAAATCTAAAGAAAATCCATACCTTCCTTGCCTGATCTTGTCTTGCCATTCTTTACAGGCGTAGACTAATGATATTTGTTGTCCCCACCAAATATAAACGAAATCCATGCCTTGTGGTTCTTTGCCTTGCCATTTTAGCCTTGCCTTGCCTTGCCTTTCCTAACAGAGATTCTATCTCCCCAACCAAATATAAAGAAAATCTATGCCTTGTTGTGCCTTTCCTTCCCTTGCCTTGCCTTTCCTTACCTGCCTTACCATGTCTTGCCTTGCCTTTCCTAAAAGAGGTTCTATCTCCCCAATCAAATCTAAAGAAACTCCATGCCGACATCCACAGAAATACACTGAGCTGAAATCTGGAATCTAGTTGAAGAGAGGGAGGAATGAAGAACGAAGGGGTCTGTACCAGGTTGGAGAAACCCACAGAAACAGTTGGCTGAAAAAGGAAAGCAATGACCCCAGACAATCTTTGGGAGGCCAGTACGGGACTAATCCAGCCCCCTGATCATGGATGCCAATGGGGAGGCCCCTGAACTCCTGGGAGCCTCCGGAGGTGGACTGGCTTTTTGCCCTGGTGTATGTGGGGGACTTCGAGAGCCCATCCACTTGAAGGGATGCACTCTGTCTCTGAACACATGGGGAGGGACCTAGGCCCAGCACAGGAAGATTTGGTGGACTTGGTGGAGGCCCGGATGGGGGCCCTACCCCGCCTGCGGAGTTGTAGGTGGAGAGAGTGGGGGTTATGTTGGAGATGGGGGAGAAAAAATGGGGGTGAATGGAAGGAGAGGAAGAGGGAGAGGGGAATTACATGGGAAACAAGCCTGTTCCCTAACTTGAATTAAAAAAAATAATAATAATAATAATAATAAGAAGAAGAAGAAGAAGAAGAAGAAGAAAGAAACTCCATGCCTTTCCTTGCCTTGCCTTGCCTTGTCTTGCCTAAATTGAATTCTATATCACCAAGCAAATCTAATGAAAATCCTTGCTTTGCCTTGCCTTGCCTTGCCTTGCCTTGTGTTTTATTGCCTTGCCTTGCCTAAATGAGACTCTATCTCGAAAACAAATATGAAAGAATGTACATGCCTTGCCTTGCCATGCCTAGCATTGTCTTGCCTAAATAAGAATCGATCTCCCATCCAAATCAAAGAAAATCCATGCCTTGCCTTGCCTTGCCTTGCCTTGTCTTGCATTCCTTCTCTAAATGAGATTATTTGTCTCCAACGAAATTTAAAGAAAATCCACGTATTGTGGTGCCTTGCCTTGCCTTGACTTGCCTTGACTTGCCTTGCATTACCTTGCCTTGCCTTGCTTTACGTATAGGAGATTCTATCTACCCAAAAAAACTAAGGAAAAACCATGGCTTTCCATGCATTGCCTTGCCTTGTCTTGGGAAAATGCAATCTTTTTCCACAAAGAAATCGAAAGAAATCCATGCAATGCCTTGCCTTGCCTTGCCTTACATTTCCTTAACTTGCCTTTCCTAAATGAGACTCTCTGTCCCCACCAATAAGAAATAATATTCATGCATTGAGTTGCCTTTCCTTGCGTTGCCTTCCTAAATGAGATTCTATCTCCCCAAACAAATCTAAAGAAAATCCATGAATTTCCTTGCCTTGCCTTTCCTTGTATTGCCTAAATGTGATTCTATCTCCATAGCCAAATATAAAGACAATCTATACCTTGTGTTGCCTTGCCTTCCCTTGCCTTGCCTTAACTTGAAGTTCCATGTATTGCCTTGCCTTTCCCAAAGGAGATTCCATGTCCCCAATCAAATCTAAAGACACTGCATGTGTTTCCTTGCCTTGCCTTGTCTTGTCTTGCCTAAATGACATTTTATCTCCCCAACTAACTTAAAATAAAATACCTGACTTGCCTTGCCTTGCCTTGCCTTGCTTTGCCTTGTCTTGCATTTCCTTGCCTTGCCTTGCCTAAATGAGCCTCTCTGTCCCCAACCAATAAGAAAGAATATTCATGCCTTGCCTTACCTTGCATTGCATTGCCTTGCCTAAATGTGATTCTATCTCCCCAATCAAATCTAAAGAAAATATATACCTTCCTTGCCTGATCTTGTCTTGCCATTCTTTACCGGCATAGACTAATGATATATGTTGTCCCCACCAAATATAAACAAAATCCATGCTTTGTGGTTCTTTGCCTTGCCATTTTTGTCTTGCCTTGCCTTGCCTTTCCTAACAGACATTCTATCTCCCCAACCAAATCTAAAGCATCCCATGTGTTCCCTTGCCTTGCCTTGCCTTTATGCCTTGGCTTAATGAGATTCTATCTCCCCACCCACATCTAAAGAAAATCCAAGCCCTTCGTTGCATTTCCTTGCATTGTCTTGCCTAAATGAGATTCCATCTCCCCGAAAAAATCTATAGAAAAATACATGACGTTGCTTAAATTGCATGGCCTTGCCTTTCCTAAAGAGATTTTATCTCCCAAACCCAATCTAAAGGAAATCCATGACTTGCCTTGCCTTTCATTTCCTTGCCTTGCATTGCATTGCATTGCCTAAATGAGATTCTATGTCCCCAACCAAATCTAACGAAAATCCATGCCTTCCTTGCTTGGCCTTGTCTTGCCATTCTTTACCTGCGTTGACTAATGATATTTGTTGTCCCCACCAAAAATAAACAAAATCCACTCCTTGTGGTTCTTTGCCTTGCCATTTTTGCCTTGCCTTGCCTTGCCTTTCCTAACAGAGATTCTATCTCCCCAACCAAATATAAAGAAAATCTATGCCTTGTTGTGCCTTTCCTTCCCTTGCCTTGCCTTTCCTTACCTGCCTTACCATGTCTTGCCTTGCCTTTCCTAAAAGAGGTTCTATCTCTCCAATCAAATCTAAAGAAACTCCATGCCGACACCCACAGAAATACACTGAGCTGAAATCTGGAATCTAGTTGAAGAGAGGGAGGAATGAAGAACGAAGGGGTCTGTACCAGGTTGGAGAAACCCACAGAAACAGTTGGCCTGAAAAAGGGAAAGCACATGCACCCCAGACAAACTTTGGGAGGCCAGTACGGGACTAATCCAGCCCCCTGATCATGGATGCCAATGGAGAGTCCCCTGCACTTCTGGGAGCCTCCGGAGGTGGACTAGCGTTTTGCCCTGGTGTGTGTGTGGGATTTTGAGAGCCCATCCCACTTGAAGGGATGCACTCTGTCTCTGAACACATGGGGAGGGACCTAGGCCCAGCACAGGAAGATTTGGTGGACTTGGTGGAGCCCCGGATGGGGGCCCTACCCTGCCTGGGGAGTGGTGGGTGGAGAGAGTGGGGATTATGTTGGAGATGGGGCAGAAGGAATGGGGGTGAGTGGAAGGAGAGGAAGAGGGAGAGGGGAATTACATGGGAAACAAGCCTGTTCCCTAACTTGAATTAAAAAGATGAAGAAGAAGAAGAAGAAGAAGAAGAAGAAGAAGAAGAAGAAGAAGAAGAAGAAGAAGAAGAAGAAGAAGAAAAAGAAGAAGAAAGAAACTCCATGCCTTTCCTTGCCTTGTCTTGCCTAAATTAAATTCTATATCCCCAAGCAAATCTAATGAAATTCCTTGCTTTGCCTTGCCTTGCCTTGCCTTTGTTTTATTGCCTTGCCTTGCCTAAATGAGACTCTATCTCGAAAACAAATATGAAAGAATGTACATGCCTTGCCTTGCCATGCCTAGCATTGTCTTGCCTAAATAAGAATCGATCTCCCATCCAAATCAAAGAAAATCCATGCCTTGCCTTGCCTTGCCTTGCCTTGTCTTGCATTCCTTCTCTAAATGAGATTATTTGTCTCCAACGAAATATAAAGAAAATCCACGTATTGTGGTGCCTTGCCTTGCCTTGACTTGCCTTGCATTGCCTTGCCTTGCCTTGCTTTACCTAAAGGAGATTCTATCTTCCCAAAAAAACTAAGGAAAAACCATGGCTTTCCATGCATTGCCTTGCCTTGTCTTGGGAAAATGCAATCTTTTTCCACAACGAAATCGAAAGAAATCCATGCAATGCCTTGCCTTGCCTTGTCTTGCATTTCCTTGCCTTGCCTTGCCTAAATGAGACTCTCTGTCCCCAACCAATAAGAAAGAATATTCATGCCTTGCCTTGCATTGCATTGCATTGTTTGCCTAAATGTGATTCTATCTCCCCAATCAAATCTAAAGAAAATCCATACCTTCCTTGCCTGATCTTGTCTTGCCATTCTTTACCGGCGTAGACTAATGATATTTGTTGTCCCCACCAAATATAAACAAAATCCATGCCTTGTTGTCTTGCCTTGCCTTGCCTTTCCTAACAGAGATTCTATCTCCCCAACCAAATCTAAAGTATCCCATGCCTTCCCTTGCCTTGCCTTTATGCCTTGGCTTAATGAGATTCTATCTCCCCAACAACATCTAAAGAAAATCCAAGCCGTTCCTTGCATTTCCTTGCCTTGTCTTGCCTAAATCAGATTCCATCTCCCTAAAAAATCTATAGAAAAATACATGACGTTGCTTAAATTGCATGGCCTTGCCTTTCCTAAAGAGATTTTATCTCCCAAACCCAATCTAAAGAAAATCCATGACTTGCCTTGCTTTGCCTTGCCTTGCATTTCCTTGCCTTTCCTTGGGTAAATGACACTCTATGCCCCAACCAATAAGAAAGAATATTCATGCCTTTCCTTGCCTTGCATTGCATTGCATTGCCTAAATGAGATTCTATCTCCCCAACCAAATCTAAAGCATCCCATGCGTTCCCTTGCCTTGCCTTGTCTTTATGCCTTGGCTTAATGAGATTCTATCTCCCCAACCATATCTAAAGAAAATCCAAACCGTTCCTTGCATTTCCTTGCCTTGTCTTGCCTAAATGAGATTCCATCTCCCTAAAAAATCTATAGAAAAATACATGACGTTGCTTAAATTGCATGGCATGCCTTGCCTAAAGAGATTTTATCTCCCAAACCCAATCTAAAGAAAATCCATGACTTGCCTTACCTTGCCTTGCCTTGCTTTGCCTTGCTTTGCCTTGTCTTGCATTTCCTTGCCTTGCCTTACCTAAATGAGACTCTCTGTCCCCAACCAATAAGAAAGAATATTCATGCCTTGCCTTGCCTTGCATTGCATTGCCTTGCCTAAATGTGATTCTATCTCCCCAATCAAATCTAAAGAACATCCATACCTTCCTTGCCTGATCTTGTCTTGCCATTCTTTACTGGCATAGACTAATGATATTTGTTGTCCCCACCAAATATAAACAAAATCCATGCCTTGTGGTTCTTTGCCTTGCCATTTTTGTCTTGCCTTGCCTTGCCTTTCCTAACAGAGATTCTATCTCCCCAACCAAATCTAAAGCATCCCATGCCTTCCCTTGCCTTGCCTTGCCTTTATGCCTTGGCTCAAAGAGATTCTATCTCCCCAACCACATCTAAAGAAAATCCAAGCCGTTCCTTGCATTTCCTTGCCTTGTCTTGCCTAAATGAGATTCCATCTCCCTAAAAAATCTATAGAAAAATACATGACGTTGCTTAAATTGCATGGCCTTGCATTTCCTAAAGAGATTTTATCTCCCAAACCCAATCTAAAGAAAATCCATGACTTGCCTTGCTTTGCCTTGCCTTGCATTTCCTTGCCTTGCCTTGTGTAAATGACACTCTCTGGCCCAACCAATAAGAAAGAATATTCATGCCTTTCCTTGCCTTGCATTGCATTGCATTGCCTAAATGAGATTCTATCTCCCCAACCAAATCTAAAGCATCCCATGCCTTCCCTTGCCTTTAATGAGATTCTATCTCCCCAACCATATCTAAAGAATATCCAAGCTGTTCCTTGGATTTTCTTGCCTTGTCTTGCCTAAATGAGATTCCATCTCCTTAAAAAATCTATAGTAAAATACATGACGTTGCTTAAATTGCATGGCCTTGCCTTGACTAAAGAGATTTTATCTCCCAAACCCAATCTAAAGAAAATCCATGACTTGCCTTGCCTTGCTTTGCCTTGCCTTGCATTGCATTGCCTTGCCTAAATGAGATTTTATCTCCCCAACCAAATCTAAAGAAAATCCATGCATTTCCTTGCCTTGCCTTTCCTTGTATTGCCTAAATGTGATTCTATCTCCCTAGCCAAATATAAAGACAATCTATACCTTGTGTTGCCTTGCCTTCCCTTGCCTTGCCTTGCCTTGAAGTTCCATGCCTTGCCTTGCCTTTCCTAAAGGAGATTCCATCTCCCCAATCAAATCTAAAGACACTGCATGCCTTTCTTTGCCTTGCCTTGCCTTGCCTTGTCTTGCCTAAATGACATTGTATCTCCCCAACTAACTTAAAAGAAAATACCTGACTTGCCTTGCCTTGCCTTGCCTTGCTGTGCCTTGCCTAAATGTGATTCTATCTCCCCAATCAAATCTAAAGAAAATACATACCTTCCTTGCCTGATCTTGTCTGGCCATTCTTTACCGGTGTAGACTAATGATATTTGTTGTCCCCACCAAATATAAACAAAATCCATGCCTTGTGGTTCTTTGCCTTGCCATTTTAGCCTTGCCTTGCCTTGCCTTTCCTAACAGAGATTCTATCTCCCCAACCAAATATAAAGAAAATCTATGCCTTGTTGTGCCTTTCCTTCCCTTGCCTTGCCTTTCCTTACCTGCCTTACCATGTCTTGCCTTGCCTTTCCAAAGAGAGGTTCTATCTCCCCAATCGAATCTAAAGAAACTCCATGCCGACATCCAAAGAAATACACTGAGCTGAAATCTGGAATCTAGTTGAAGAGAGGGAGGAATGAAGAACGAAGGGGTCTGTACCAGGTTGGAGAAACCCACAGAAACAGTTGGCCTGAAAAAGGGAAAGCACATGCACCCCAGACAAACTTTGGGAGGCCAGTACGGGACTAATCCAGCCCCCTGATCATGGATGCCAATGGAGAGTCCCCTGCACTTCTGGGAGCCTCCGGAGGAGGACTAGCGTTTTGCCCTGGTGTGTGTGTGGGATTTTGAGAGCCCATCCCACTTGAAGGGATGCACTCTGTCTCTGAACACATGGGGAGGGACCTAGGCCCAGCACAGGAAGATTTGGTGGACTTGGTGGAGCCCCGGATGGGGGCCCTACCCTGCCTGGGGAGTGGTGGGTGGAGAGAGTGGGGATTATGTTGGAGATGGGGCAGAAGGAATGGGGGTGAGTGGAAGGAGAGGAAGAGGGAGAGGGGAATTACATGGGAAACAAGCCTGTTCCCTAACTTGAATTAAAAAGATGAAGAAGAAGAAGAAGAAGAAGAAGAAGAAGAAGAAGAAGAAGAAGAAGAAGAAGAAAAAGAAGAAGAAAGAAACTCCATGCCTTTCCTTGCCTTGTCTTGCCTAAATTAAATTCTATATCCCCAAGCAAATCTAATGAAATTCCTTGCTTTGCCTTGCCTTGCCTTGCCTTTGTTTTATTGCCTTGCCTTACCTAAATGAGACTCTATCTCGAAAACAAATATGAAAGAATGTACATGCCTTGCCTTGCCATGCCTAGCATTGTCTTGCCTAAATAAGAATCGATCTCCCATCCAAATCAAAGAAAATCCATGCCTTGCCTTGCCTTGCCTTGCCTTGTCTTGCATTCCTTCTCTAAATGAGATTATTTGTCTCCAACGAAATATAAAGAAAATCCACGTATTGTGGTGCCTTGCCTTGCCTTGACTTGCCTTGCCTTGCATTGCCTTGCCTTGCCTTGCTTTACCTAAAGGAGATTCTATCTTCCAAAAAAAACTAAGGAAAAACCATGGCTTTCCATGCATTGCCTTGCCTTGTCTTGGGAAAATGCAATCTTTTTCCACTAAGAAATCGAAAGAAATCCATGCAATGCCTTGCCTTGCCTTGCCTTGCATTTCCTTAACTTGCCTTTCCTAAATGAGACTCTCTGTCCCCACCAATAAGAAATAATATTCATGCATTGAGTTGCCTTTCCTTGCTTTGCCTTTCTAAATGAGATTCTATCTCCCCAACCAAATCTAAAGAAAATCCATGCATTTCCTTGCCTTGCCTTTCCTTGTATTTCCTAAATGTGATTCTATCTCCCTAGGCAAATATAGAGACAATCTATGCCTTGTGTTGCCTTGCCTTCCCTTGCCTTGCCTTGCCTTGAAGTTCCATGCCTTGCCTTGCCTTTCCTAAAGGAGATTCCATCTCCCCAATCAAATCTAAAGACATTGCATATGTTTCCTTTCCTTGCCTTGCCTTGCCTTCATTGCCTAAATGACATTCTATCTCCCCAACTAACTTAAAATAAAATACCTGACTTGCCTTGCCTTGCCTTACCTTGCTTTGCCTTGCCTTGCCTTGCATTGCATTGCCTTGCCTAAATGTGATTCTAACACCCCAATCAAATCTAAAGAAAATCCATACCTTCCTTGCCTGATCTTGTCTTGCCATTCTTTACAGGCGTAGACTAATGATATTTGTTGTCCCCACCAAATATAAACGAAATCCATGCCTTGTGGTTCTTTGCCTTGCCATTTTAGCCTTGCCTTGCCTTGCCTTTCCTAACAGAGATTCTATCTCCCCAACCAAATATAAAGAAAATCTATGCCTTGTTGTGCCTTTCCTTCCCTTGCCTTGCCTTTCCTTACCTGCCTTACCATGTTTGCCTTGCCTTTCCTAAAAGAGGTTCTATCTCCACAATCGAATCTAAAGAAACTCCATGCCGACATCCACAGAAATACACTGAGCTGACATCTGGAATCTAGTTGAAGAGAGGGAGGAATGAAGAACGAAGGGGTCTGTACCAGGTTGGAGAAACCCACAGAAACAGTTGGCGTGAAAAAGGGAAAGCACATGGACCCCAGACAATCTTTGGGAGGTCAGTACGGGATTAATCCAGCCCCCTGATCATGGATGCCAATGGAGAGTCCCCTGTGCTTCTGGGAGCCTCCGGAGGTGGACTAGCGTTTTGCCCTGGTGTGTGTGTGGGATTTTGAGAGCCCATCCCACTTGAAGGGATGCACTCTGTCTCTGAACACATGGGGAGGGACCTAGGCCCAGCACAGGAAGATTTGGTGGACTTGGTGGAGGCCCGGATGGGGCCCTACCCCGCCTGCGGAGTTGTAGGTGGAGAGAGTGGGGGTTATGTTGGAGATGGGGGAGAAAAAATGGGGGTGAATGGAAGGAGAGGAAGAGGGAGAGGGGAATTACATGGGAAACAAGCCTGTTCCCTAACTTGAATTAAAAATAATAATAATAATAATAATAATAATAATAATAATAAGAAGAAGAAGAAGAAGAAGAAGAAAGAAACTCCATGCCTTTCCTTGCCTTGCCTTGCCTTGTCTTGCCTAAATTGAATTCTATATCACCAAGCAAATCTAATGAAAATCCTTGCTTTGCCTTGCCTTGCCTTGCCTTGCCTTGTGTTTTATTGCCTTGCCTTGCCTAAATGAGACTCTATCTCGAAAACAAATATGAAAGAATGTACATGCCTTGCCTTGCCATGCCTAGCATTGTCTTGCCTAAATAAGAATCGATCTCCCATCCAAATCAAAGAAAATCCATGCCTTGCCTTGCCTTGCCTTGCCTTGTCTTGCATTCCTTCTCTAAATGAGATTATTTGTCTCCAACGAAATTTAAAGAAAATCCACGTATTGTGGTGCCTTGCCTTGCCTTGACTTGCCTTGACTTGCCTTGCATTACCTTGCCTTGCCTTGCTTTACGTATAGGAGATTCTATCTACCCAAAAAAACTAAGGAAAAACCATGGCTTTCCATGCATTGCCTTGCCTTGTCTTGGGAAAATGCAATCTTTTTCCACAAAGAAATCGAAAGAAATCCATGCAATGCCTTGCCTTGCCTTGCCTTACATTTCCTTAACTTGCCTTTCCTAAATGAGACTCTCTGTCCCCACCAATAAGAAATAATATTCATGCATTGAGTTGCCTTTCCTTGCGTTGCCTTCCTAAATGAGATTCTATCTCCCCAAACAAATCTAAAGAAAATCCATGAATTTCCTTGCCTTGCCTTTCCTTGTATTGCCTAAATGTGATTCTATCTCCATAGCCAAATATAAAGACAATCTATACCTTGTGTTGCCTTGCCTTCCCTTGCCTTGCCTTAACTTGAAGTTCCATGTATTGCCTTGCCTTTCCCAAAGGAGATTCCATGTCCCCAATCAAATCTAAAGACACTGCATGTGTTTCCTTGCCTTGCCTTGTCTTGTCTTGCCTAAATGACATTTTATCTCCCCAACTAACTTAAAATAAAATACCTGACTTGCCTTGCCTTGCCTTGCCTTGCTTTGCCTTGTCTTGCATTTCCTTGCCTTGCCTTGCCTAAATGAGCCTCTCTGTCCCCAACCAATAAGAAAGAATATTCATGCCTTGCCTTACCTTGCATTGCATTGCCTTGCCTAAATGTGATTCTATCTCCCCAATCAAATCTAAAGAAAATATATACCTTCCTTGCCTGATCTTGTCTTGCCATTCTTTACCGGCATAGACTAATGATATATGTTGTCCCCACCAAATATAAACAAAATCCATGCTTTGTGGTTCTTTGCCTTGCCATTTTTGTCTTGCCTTGCCTTGCCTTTCCTAACAGACATTCTATCTCCCCAACCAAATCTAAAGCATCCCATGTGTTCCCTTGCCTTGCCTTGCCTTTATGCCTTGGCTTAATGAGATTCTATCTCCCCACCCACATCTAAAGAAAATCCAAGCCCTTCGTTGCATTTCCTTGCATTGTCTTGCCTAAATGAGATTCCATCTCCCCGAAAAAATCTATAGAAAAATACATGACGTTGCTTAAATTGCATGGCCTTGCCTTTCCTAAAGAGATTTTATCTCCCAAACCCAATCTAAAGGAAATCCATGACTTGCCTTGCCTTTCATTTCCTTGCCTTGCATTGCATTGCATTGCCTAAATGAGATTCTATGTCCCCAACCAAATCTAACGAAAATCCATGCCTTCCTTGCTTGGCCTTGTCTTGCCATTCTTTACCTGCGTTGACTAATGATATTTGTTGTCCCCACCAAAAATAAACAAAATCCACTCCTTGTGGTTCTTTGCCTTGCCATTTTTGCCTTGCCTTGCCTTGCCTTTCCTAACAGAGATTCTATCTCCCCAACCAAATATAAAGAAAATCTATGCCTTGTTGTGCCTTTCCTTCCCTTGCCTTGCCTTTCCTTACCTGCCTTACCATGTCTTGCCTTGCCTTTCCTAAAAGAGGTTCTATCTCTCCAATCAAATCTAAAGAAAAAAAAAAAAAAAAAAAAAAAAAAAAAAAAAAAAAAAAAAAAAAAAAAAAAAAAAAAAAAAAAAAAAAAAAAAAAAAAAAAAAAAAAAAAAAAAAAAAAAAAAAAAAATAAAAAAAAAAAAAAAAAAAAAAAAAAAAAAAAAAAAAAAAAAAAAAAAAAAAAAAAAAAAAAAAAAAAAAAAAAAAAAAAAAAAAAAAAAAAAAAAAAAAAAAAAAAAAAAAAAAATCTCATGCCGACACCCACAAAATACACTGAGCTGAAATCTGGAATCTAGTTGAAGAGAGGGAGGAATGAAGAATAAAGGGGTCTGTACCAGGTTGGAGAAACCCACAGAAACAGTTGGCCTGAAAAAGGGAAAGCAAATGGACACCAGACAATCTTTGGGAGGCCAGTACGGGACTAATCCAGCTCCCTGATCATGGATGCCAATGGAGAGTCCCCTGCACTTCTGGGAGCCTCCGGAGGTGGACTAGCGTTTTGCCCTGGTGTGTGTGTGGGATTTTGAGAGCCCATCCCACTTGAAGGGATGCACTCTGTCTCTGAACACATGGGGAGGGACCTAGGCCCAGCACAGGAAGATTTGGTGGACTTGGTGGAGCCCCGGATGGGGGCCCTACCCTGCCTGGGGAGTGGTGGGTGGAGAGAGTGGGGATTATGTTGGAGATGGGGCAGAAGGAATGGGGGTGAGTGGAAGGAGAGGAAGAGGGAGAGGGGAATTACATGGGAAACAAGCCTGTTCCCTAACTTGAATTAAAAAGATGAAGAAGAAGAAGAAGAAGAAGAAGAAGAAGAAGAAGAAGAAGAAGAAGAAGAAAAAGAAGAAGAAAGAAACTCCATGCCTTTCCTTGCCTTGTCTTGCCTAAATTAAATTCTATATCCCCAAGCAAATCTAATGAAATTCCTTGCTTTGCCTTGCCTTGCCTTGCCTTTGTTTTATTGCCTTGCCTTGCCTAAATGAGACTCTATCTCGAAAACAAATATGAAAGAATGTACATGCCTTGCCTTGCCATGCCTAGCATTGTCTTGCCTAAATAAGAATCTATCTCCCATCCAAATCAAAGAAAATCCATGCCTTGCCTTGCCTTGCCTTGCCTTGTCTTGCATTCCTTCTCTAAATGAGATTATTTGTCTCCAACGAAATATAAAGAAAATCCACGTATTGTGGTGCCTTGCCTTGCCTTGACTTGCCTTGCCTTGCATTGCCTTGCCTTGCCTTGCTTTACCTAAAGGAGATTCTATCTTCCAAAAAAAACTAAGGAAAAACCATGGCTTTCCATGCATTGCCTTGCCTTGTCTTGGGAAAATGCAATCTTTTTCCACAACGAAATCGAAAGAAATCCATGCAATGCCTTGCCTTGCCTTGCCTTACATTTCCTTAACTTGCCTTTCCTAAATGAGACTCTCTGTCCCCACCAATAAGAAATAATATTCATGCATTGAGTTGCCTTTCCTTGCGTTGCCTTCCTAAATGAGATTCTATCTCCCCAAACAAATCTAAAGAAAATCCATGAATTTCCTTGCCTTGCCTTTCCTTGTATTGCCTAAATGTGATTCTATCTCCATAGCCAAATATAAAGACAATCTATACCTTGTGTTGCCTTGCCTTCCCTTGCCTTGCCTTAACTTGAAGTTCCATGTATTGCCTTGCCTTTCCCAAAGGAGATTCCATGTCCCCAATCAAATCTAAAGACACTGCATGTGTTTCCTTGCCTTGCCTTGTCTTGTCTTGCCTAAATGACATTTTATCTCCCCAACTAACTTAAAATAAAATACCTGACTTGCCTTGCCTTGCCTTGCCTTGCTTTGCCTTGTCTTGCATTTCCTTGCCTTGCCTTGCCTAAATGAGCCTCTCTGTCCCCAACCAATAAGAAAGAATATTCATGCCTTGCCTTACCTTGCATTGCATTGCCTTGCCTAAATGTGATTCTATCTCCCCAATCAAATCTAAAGAAAATATATACCTTCCTTGCCTGATCTTGTCTTGCCATTCTTTACCGGCATAGACTAATGATATATGTTGTCCCCACCAAATATAAACAAAATCCATGCTTTGTGGTTCTTTGCCTTGCCATTTTTGTCTTGCCTTGCCTTGCCTTTCCTAACAGACATTCTATCTCCCCAACCAAATCTAAAGCATCCCATGTGTTCCCTTGCCTTGCCTTGCCTTTATGCCATGGCTTAATGAGATAATCTCCCCACCCACATCTAAAGAAAATCCAAGCCCTTCGTTGCATTTCCTTGCATTGTCTTGCCTAAATGAGATTCCATCTCCCCGAAAAAATCTATAGAAAAATACATGACGTTGCTTAAATTGCATGGCCTTGCCTTTCCTAAAGAGATTTTATCTCCCAAACCCAATCTAAAGGAAATCCATGACTTGCCTTGCCTTTCATTTCCTTGCCTTGCATTGCATTGCATTGCCTAAATGAGATTCTATGTCCCCAACCAAATCTAACGAAAATCCATGCCTTCCTTGCTTGGCCTTGTCTTGCCATTCTTTACCTGCGTTGACTAATGATATTTGTTGTCCCCACCAAAAATAAACAAAATCCACTCCTTGTGGTTCTTTGCCTTGCCATTTTTGCCTTGCCTTGCCTTGCCTTTCCTAACAGAGATTCTATCTCCCCAACCAAATATAAAGAAAATCTATGCCTTGTTGTGCCTTTCCTTCCCTTGCCTTGCCTTTCCTTACCTGCCTTACCATGTCTTGCCTTGCCTTTCCTAAAAGAGGTTCTATCTCTCCAATCAAATCTAAAGAAACTCCATGCCGACACCCACAGAAATACACTGAACTGAAATCTGGAATCTAGTTGAAGAGAGGGAGGAATGAAGAACGAAGGGGTCTGTACCAGGTTGGAGAAACCCACAGAAACAGTTGGCCTGAAAAAGGGAAAGCACATGCACCCCAGACAAACTTTGGGAGGCCAGTACGGGACTAATCCAGCCCCCTGATCATGGATGCCAATGGAGAGTCCCCTGCACTTCTGGGAGCCTCCGGAGGTGGACTAGCGTTTTGCCCTGGTGTGTGTGTGGGATTTTGAGAGCCCATCCCACTTGAAGGGATGCACTCTGTCTCTGAACACATGGGGAGGGACCTAGGCCCAGCACAGGAAGATTTGGTGGACTTGGTGGAGCCCCGGATGGGGGCCCTACCCTGCCTGGGGAGTGGTGGGTGGAGAGAGTGGGGATTATGTTGGAGATGGGGCAGAAGGAATGGGGGTGAGTGGAAGGAGAGGAAGAGGGAGAGGGGAATTACATGGGAAACAAGCCTGTTCCCTAACTTGAATTAAAAAGATGAAGAAGAAGAAGAAGAAGAAGAAGAAGAAGAAGAAGAAGAAGAAGAAAAAGAAGAAGAAAGAAACTCCATGCCTTTCCTTGCCTTGTCTTGCCTAAATTAAATTCTATATCCCCAAGCAAATCTAATGAAATTCCTTGCTTTGCCTTGCCTTGCCTTGCCTTTGTTTTATTGCCTTGCCTTGCCTAAATGAGACTCTATCTCGAAAACAAATATGAAAGAATGTACATGCCTTGCCTTGCCATGCCTAGCATTGTCTTGCCTAAATAAGAATCGATCTCCCATCCAAATCAAAGAAAATCCATGCCTTGCCTTGCCTTGCCTTGCCTTGTCTTGCATTCCTTCTCTAAATGAGATTATTTGTCTCCAACGAAATATAAAGAAAATCCACGTATTGTGGTGCCTTGCCTTGCCTTGACTTGCCTTGCCTTGCATTGCCTTGCCTTGCCTTGCTTTACCTAAAGGAGATTCTATCTTCCAAAAAAAAACTAAGGAAAAACCATGGCTTTCCATGCATTGCCTTGCCTTGTCTTGGGAAAATGCAATCTTTTTCCACAACGAAATCGAAAGAAATCCATGCAATGCCTTGCCTTGCCTTGTCTTGCATTTCCTTGCCTTGCCTTGCCTAAATGAGCCTCTCTGTCCCCAACCAATAAGAAAGAATATTCATGCCTTGCCTTGCCTTGCATTGCATTGCCTTGCCTAAATGTGATTCTATCTCCCCAATCAAATCTAAAGAAAATCCATACCTTCCTTGCCTGATCTTGTCTTGCCATTCTTTACCAGCGTAGACTAATGATATTTGTTGTCCCCACCAAATATAAACAAAATCCATGCCATTTTTGTCTTGCCTTGCCTTGCCTTTCCTAACAGAGATTCTATCTCCCCAACCAAATCTAAAGTATCCCATGCCTTCCCTTGCCTTGCCTTTATGCCTTGGCTTAATGAGATTCTATCTCCCCAACAACATCTAAAGAAAATCCAAGCCGTTCCTTGCATTTCCTTGCCTTGTCTTGCCTAAATCAGATTCCATCTCCCTAAAAAATCTATAGAAAAATACATGACGTTGCTTAAATTGCATGGCCTTGCCTTTCCTAAAGAGATTTTATCTCCCAAACCCAATCTAAAGAAAATCCATGACTTGCCTTGCTTTGCCTTGCCTTGCATTTCCTTGCCTTTCCTTGGGTAAATGACACTCTATGCCCCAACCAATAAGAAAGAATATTCATGCCTTTCCTTGCCTTGCATTGCATTGCATTGCCTAAATGAGATTCTATCTCCCCAACCAAATCTAAAGCATCCCATGCGTTCCCTTGCCTTGCCTTGTCTTTATGCCTTGGCTTAATGAGATTCTATCTCCCCAACCATATCTAAAGAAAATCCAAACCGTTCCTTGCATTTCCTTGCCTTGTCTTGCCTAAATGAGATTCCATCTCCCTAAAAAATCTATAGAAAAATACATGACGTTGCTTAAATTGCATGGCATGCCTTGCCTAAAGAGATTTTATCTCCCAAACCCAATCTAAAGAAAATCCATGACTTGCCTTACCTTGCCTTGCCTTGCTTTGCCTTGCTTTGCCTTGTCTTGCATTTCCTTGCCTTGCCTTACCTAAATGAGACTCTCTGTCCCCAACCAATAAGAAAGAATATTCATGCCTTGCCTTGCCTTACATTGCATTGCCTTGCCTAAATGTGATTCTATCTCCCCAATCAAATCTAAAGAACATCCATACCTTCCTTGCCTGATCTTGTCTTGCCATTCTTTACTGGCATAGACTAATGATATTTGTTGTCCCCACCAAATATAAACAAAATCCATGCCTTGTGGTTCTTTGCCTTGCCATTTTTGTCTTGCCTTGCCTTGCCTTTCCTAACAGAGATTCTATCTCCCCAACCAAATCTAAAGCATCCCATGCCTTCCCTTGCCTTGCCTTGCCTTTATGCCTTGGCTCAAAGAGATTCTATCTCCCCAACCACATCTAAAGAAAATCCAAGCCGTTCCTTGCATTTCCTTGCCTTGTCTTGCCTAAATGAGATTCCATCTCCCTAAAAAATCTATAGAAAAATACATGACGTTGCTTAAATTGCATGGCCTTGCATTTCCTAAAGAGATTTTATCTCCCAAACCCAATCTAAAGAAAATCCATGACTTGCCTTGCTTTGCCTTGCCTTGCATTTCCTTGCCTTGCCTTGTGTAAATGACACTCTCTGGCCCAACCAATAAGAAAGAATATTCATGCCTTTCCTTGCCTTGCATTGCATTGCATTGCCTAAATGAGATTCTATCTCCCCAACCAAATCTAAAGCATCCCATGCCTTCCCTTGCCTTTAATGAGATTCTATCTCCCCAACCATATCTAAAGAATATCCAAGCTGTTCCTTGGATTTTCTTGCCTTGTCTTGCCTAAATGAGATTCCATCTCCTTAAAAAATCTATAGTAAAATACATGACGTTGCTTAAATTGCATGGCCTTGCCTTGACTAAAGAGATTTTATCTCCCAAACCCAATCTAAAGAAAATCCATGACTTGCCTTGCCTTGCTTTGCCTTGCCTTGCATTGCATTGCCTTGCCTAAATGAGATTTTATCTCCCCAACCAAATCTAAAGAAAATCCATGCATTTCCTTGCCTTGCCTTTCCTTGTATTGCCTAAATGTGATTCTATCTCCCTAGCCAAATATAAAGACAATCTATACCTTGTGTTGCCTTGCCTTCCCTTGCCTTGCCTTGCCTTGAAGTTCCATGCCTTGCCTTGCCTTTCCTAAAGGAGATTCCATCTCCCCAATCAAATCTAAAGACACTGCATGCCTTTCTTTGCCTTGCCTTGCCTTGCCTTGTCTTGCCTAAATGACATTGTATCTCCCCAACTAACTTAAAAGAAAATACCTGACTTGCCTTGCCTTGCCTTGCCTTGCTGTGCCTTGCCTAAATGTGATTCTATCTCCCCAATCAAATCTAAAGAAAATACATACCTTCCTTGCCTGATCTTGTCTGGCCATTCTTTACCGGTGTAGACTAATGATATTTGTTGTCCCCACCAAATATAAACAAAATCCATGCCTTGTGGTTCTTTGCCTTGCCATTTTAGCCTTGCCTTGCCTTGCCTTTCCTAACAGAGATTCTATCTCCCCAACCAAATATAAAGAAAATCTATGCCTTGTTGTGCCTTTCCTTCCCTTGCCTTGCCTTTCCTTACCTGCCTTACCATGTCTTGCCTTGCCTTTCCAAAGAGAGGTTCTATCTCCCCAATCGAATCTAAAGAAACTCCATGCCGACATCCAAAGAAATACACTGAGCTGAAATCTGGAATCTAGTTGAAGAGAGGGAGGAATGAAGAACGAAGGGGTCTGTACCAGGTTGGAGAAACCCACAGAAACAGTTGGCCTGAAAAAGGGAAAGCACATGCACCCCAGACAAACTTTGGGAGGCCAGTACGGGACTAATCCAGCCCCCTGATCATGGATGCCAATGGAGAGTCCCCTGCACTTCTGGGAGCCTCCGGAGGAGGACTAGCGTTTTGCCCTGGTGTGTGTGTGGGATTTTGAGAGCCCATCCCACTTGAAGGGATGCACTCTGTCTCTGAACACATGGGGAGGGACCTAGGCCCAGCACAGGAAGATTTGGTGGACTTGGTGGAGCCCCGGATGGGGGCCCTACCCTGCCTGGGGAGTGGTGGGTGGAGAGAGTGGGGATTATGTTGGAGATGGGGCAGAAGGAATGGGGGTGAGTGGAAGGAGAGGAAGAGGGAGAGGGGAATTACATGGGAAACAAGCCTGTTCCCTAACTTGAATTAAAAAGATGAAGAAGAAGAAGAAGAAGAAGAAGAAGAAGAAGAAGAAGAAGAAGAAGAAGAAGAAAAAGAAGAAGAAAGAAACTCCATGCCTTTCCTTGCCTTGTCTTGCCTAAATTAAATTCTATATCCCCAAGCAAATCTAATGAAATTCCTTGCTTTGCCTTGCCTTGCCTTGCCTTTGTTTTATTGCCTTGCCTTACCTAAATGAGACTCTATCTCGAAAACAAATATGAAAGAATGTACATGCCTTGCCTTGCCATGCCTAGCATTGTCTTGCCTAAATAAGAATCGATCTCCCATCCAAATCAAAGAAAATCCATGCCTTGCCTTGCCTTGCCTTGCCTTGTCTTGCATTCCTTCTCTAAATGAGATTATTTGTCTCCAACGAAATATAAAGAAAATCCACGTATTGTGGTGCCTTGCCTTGCCTTGACTTGCCTTGCCTTGCATTGCCTTGCCTTGCCTTGCTTTACCTAAAGGAGATTCTATCTTCCAAAAAAAACTAAGGAAAAACCATGGCTTTCCATGCATTGCCTTGCCTTGTCTTGGGAAAATGCAATCTTTTTCCACTAAGAAATCGAAAGAAATCCATGCAATGCCTTGCCTTGCCTTGCCTTGCATTTCCTTAACTTGCCTTTCCTAAATGAGACTCTCTGTCCCCACCAATAAGAAATAATATTCATGCATTGAGTTGCCTTTCCTTGCTTTGCCTTTCTAAATGAGATTCTATCTCCCCAACCAAATCTAAAGAAAATCCATGCATTTCCTTGCCTTGCCTTTCCTTGTATTTCCTAAATGTGATTCTATCTCCCTAGGCAAATATAGAGACAATCTATGCCTTGTGTTGCCTTGCCTTCCCTTGCCTTGCCTTGCCTTGAAGTTCCATGCCTTGCCTTGCCTTTCCTAAAGGAGATTCCATCTCCCCAATCAAATCTAAAGACATTGCATATGTTTCCTTTCCTTGCCTTGCCTTGCCTTCATTGCCTAAATGACATTCTATCTCCCCAACTAACTTAAAATAAAATACCTGACTTGCCTTGCCTTGCCTTACCTTGCTTTGCCTTGCCTTGCCTTGCATTGCATTGCCTTGCCTAAATGTGATTCTAACACCCCAATCAAATCTAAAGAAAATCCATACCTTCCTTGCCTGATCTTGTCTTGCCATTCTTTACAGGCGTAGACTAATGATATTTGTTGTCCCCACCAAATATAAACGAAATCCATGCCTTGTGGTTCTTTGCCTTGCCATTTTAGCCTTGCCTTGCCTTGCCTTTCCTAACAGAGATTCTATCTCCCCAACCAAATATAAAGAAAATCTATGCCTTGTTGTGCCTTTCCTTCCCTTGCCTTGCCTTTCCTTACCTGCCTTACCATGTTTGCCTTGCCTTTCCTAAAAGAGGTTCTATCTCCACAATCGAATCTAAAGAAACTCCATGCCGACATCCACAGAAATACACTGAGCTGACATCTGGAATCTAGTTGAAGAGAGGGAGGAATGAAGAACGAAGGGGTCTGTACCAGGTTGGAGAAACCCACAGAAACAGTTGGCGTGAAAAAGGGAAAGCACATGGACCCCAGACAATCTTTGGGAGGTCAGTACGGGATTAATCCAGCCCCCTGATCATGGATGCCAATGGAGAGTCCCCTGTGCTTCTGGGAGCCTCCGGAGGTGGACTAGCGTTTTGCCCTGGTGTGTGTGTGGGATTTTGAGAGCCCATCCCACTTGAAGGGATGCACTCTGTCTCTGAACACATGGGGAGGGACCTAGGCCCAGCACAGGAAGATTTGGTGGACTTGGTGGAGGCCCGGATGGGGCCCTACCCCGCCTGCGGAGTTGTAGGTGGAGAGAGTGGGGGTTATGTTGGAGATGGGGGAGAAAAAATGGGGGTGAATGGAAGGAGAGGAAGAGGGAGAGGGGAATTACATGGGAAACAAGCCTGTTCCCTAACTTGAATTAAAAATAATAATAATAATAATAATAATAATAATAATAAGAAGAAGAAGAAGAAGAAGAAGAAGAAGAAGAAAGAAACTCCATGCCTTTCCTTGCCTTGCCTTGCCTTGTCTTGCCTAAATTGAATTCTATATCACCAAGCAAATCTAATGAAAATCCTTGCTTTGCCTTGCCTTGCCTTGCCTTGCCTTGTGTTTTATTGCCTTGCCTTGCCTAAATGAGACTCTATCTCGAAAACAAATATGAAAGAATGTACATGCCTTGCCTTGCCATGCCTAGCATTGTCTTGCCTAAATAAGAATCGATCTCCCATCCAAATCAAAGAAAATCCATGCCTTGCCTTGCCTTGCCTTGCCTTGTCTTGCATTCCTTCTCTAAATGAGATTATTTGTCTCCAACGAAATTTAAAGAAAATCCACGTATTGTGGTGCCTTGCCTTGCCTTGACTTGCCTTGACTTGCCTTGCATTACCTTGCCTTGCCTTGCTTTACGTATAGGAGATTCTATCTACCCAAAAAAACTAAGGAAAAACCATGGCTTTCCATGCATTGCCTTGCCTTGTCTTGGGAAAATGCAATCTTTTTCCACAAAGAAATCGAAAGAAATCCATGCAATGCCTTGCCTTGCCTTGCCTTGCATTTCCTTAACTTGCCTTTCCTAAATGAGACTCTCTGTCCCCACCAATAAGAAATAATATTCATGCATTGAGTTGCCTTTCCTTGCGTTGCCTTCCTAAATGAGATTCTATCTCCCCAAACAAATCTAAAGAAAATCCATGAATTTCCTTGCCTTGCCTTTCCTTGTATTGCCTAAATGTGATTCTATCTCCATAGCCAAATATAAAGACAATCTATACCTTGTGTTGCCTTGCCTTCCCTTGCCTTGCCTTAACTTGAAGTTCCATGTATTGCCTTGCCTTTCCCAAAGGAGATTCCATGTCCCCAATCAAATCTAAAGACACTGCATGTGTTTCCTTGCCTTGCCTTGTCTTGTCTTGCCTAAATGACATTTTATCTCCCCAACTAACTTAAAATAAAATACCTGACTTGCCTTGCCTTGCCTTGCCTTGCTTTGCCTTGTCTTGCATTTCCTTGCCTTGCCTTGCCTAAATGAGCCTCTCTGTCCCCAACCAATAAGAAAGAATATTCATGCCTTGCCTTACCTTGCATTGCATTGCCTTGCCTAAATGTGATTCTATCTCCCCAATCAAATCTAAAGAAAATATATACCTTCCTTGCCTGATCTTGTCTTGCCATTCTTTACCGGCATAGACTAATGATATATGTTGTCCCCACCAAATATAAACAAAATCCATGCTTTGTGGTTCTTTGCCTTGCCATTTTTGTCTTGCCTTGCCTTGCCTTTCCTAACAGACATTCTATCTCCCCAACCAAATCTAAAGCATCCCATGTGTTCCCTTGCCTTGCCTTGCCTTTATGCCTTGGCTTAATGAGATTCTATCTCCCCACCCACATCTAAAGAAAATCCAAGCCCTTCGTTGCATTTCCTTGCATTGTCTTGCCTAAATGAGATTCCATCTCCCCGAAAAAATCTATAGAAAAATACATGACGTTGCTTAAATTGCATGGCCTTGCCTTTCCTAAAGAGATTTTATCTCCCAAACCCAATCTAAAGGAAATCCATGACTTGCCTTGCCTTTCATTTCCTTGCCTTGCATTGCATTGCATTGCCTAAATGAGATTCTATGTCCCCAACCAAATCTAACGAAAATCCATGCCTTCCTTGCTTGGCCTTGTCTTGCCATTCTTTACCTGCGTTGACTAATGATATTTGTTGTCCCCACCAAAAATAAACAAAATCCACTCCTTGTGGTTCTTTGCCTTGCCATTTTTGCCTTGCCTTGCCTTGCCTTTCCTAACAGAGATTCTATCTCCCCAACCAAATATAAAGAAAATCTATGCCTTGTTGTGCCTTTCCTTCCCTTGCCTTGCCTTTCCTTACCTGCCTTACCATGTCTTGCCTTGCCTTTCCTAAAAGAGGTTCTATCTCTCCAATCAAATCTAAAGAAACTCCATGCCGACACCCACAGAAATACACTGAACTGAAATCTGGAATCTAGTTGAAGAGAGGGAGGAATGAAGAACGAAGGGGTCTGTACCAGGTTGGAGAAACCCACAGAAACAGTTGGCCTGAAAAAGGGAAAGCACATGCACCCCAGACAAACTTTGGGAGGCCAGTACGGGACTAATCCAGCCCCCTGATCATGGATGCCAATGGAGAGTCCCCTGCACTTCTGGGAGCCTCCGGAGGTGGACTAGCGTTTTGCCCTGGTGTGTGTGTGGGATTTTGAGAGCCCATCCCACTTGAAGGGATGCACTCTGTCTCTGAACACATGGGGAGGGACCTAGGCCCAGCACAGGAAGATTTGGTGGACTTGGTGGAGCCCCGGATGGGGGCCCTACCCTGCCTGGGGAGTGGTGGGTGGAGAGAGTGGGGATTATGTTGGAGATGGGGGAGAAGGAATGGGGGTGAGTGGAAGGAGAGGAAGAGGGAGAGGGGAATTACATGGGAAACAAGCCTGTTCCCTAACTTGAATTAAAAAGATGAAGAAGAAGAAGAAGAAGAAGAAGAAGAAGAAGAAGAAGAAGAAGAAGAAGAAGAAGAAAAAGAAGAAGAAAGAAACTCCATGCCTTTCCTTGCCTTGTCTTGCCTAAATTAAATTCTATATCCCCAAGCAAATCTAATGAAATTCCTTGCTTTGCCTTGCCTTGCCTTGCCTTTGTTTTATTGCCTTGCCTTGCCTAAATGAGACTCTATCTCGAAAACAAATATGAAAGAATGTACATGCCTTGCCTTGCCATGCCTAGCATTGTCTTGCCTAAATAAGAATCGATCTCCCATCCAAATCAAAGAAAATCCATGCCTTGCCTTGCCTTGCCTTGCCTTGTCTTGCATTCCTTCTCTAAATGAGATTATTTGTCTCCAACGAAATATAAAGAAAATCCACGTATTGTGGTGCCTTGCCTTGCCTTGACTTGCCTTGCCTTGCATTGCCTTGCCTTGCCTTGCTTTACCTAAAGGAGATTCTATCTTCCAAAAAAAAACTAAGGAAAAACCATGGCTTTCCATGCATTGCCTTGCCTTGTCTTGGGAAAATGCAATCTTTTTCCACAAAGAAATCGAAAGAAATCCATGCAATGCCTTGCCTTGCCTTGCCTTACATTTCCTTAACTTGCCTTTCCTAAATGAGACTCTCTGTCCCCACCAATAAGAAATAATATTCATGCATTGAGTTGCCTTTCCTTGCGTTGCCTTCCTAAATGAGATTCTATCTCCCCAAACAAATCTAAAGAAAATCCATGAATTTCCTTGCCTTGCCTTTCCTTGTATTGCCTAAATGTGATTCTATCTCCATAGCCAAATATAAAGACAATCTATACCTTGTGTTGCCTTGCCTTCCCTTGCCTTGCCTTAACTTGAAGTTCCATGTATTGCCTTGCCTTTCCCAAAGGAGATTCCATGTCCCCAATCAAATCTAAAGACACTGCATGTGTTTCCTTGCCTTGCCTTGTCTTGTCTTGCCTAAATGACATTTTATCTCCCCAACTAACTTAAAATAAAATACCTGACTTGCCTTGCCTTGCCTTGCCTTGCTTTGCCTTGTCTTGCATTTCCTTGCCTTGCCTTGCCTAAATGAGCCTCTCTGTCCCCAACCAATAAGAAAGAATATTCATGCCTTGCCTTACCTTGCATTGCATTGCCTTGCCTAAATGTGATTCTATCTCCCCAATCAAATCTAAAGAAAATATATACCTTCCTTGCCTGATCTTGTCTTGCCATTCTTTACCGGCATAGACTAATGATATATGTTGTCCCCACCAAATATAAACAAAATCCATGCTTTGTGGTTCTTTGCCTTGCCATTTTTGTCTTGCCTTGCCTTGCCTTTCCTAACAGACATTCTATCTCCCCAACCAAATCTAAAGCATCCCATGTGTTCCCTTGCCTTGCCTTGCCTTTATGCCTTGGCTTAATGAGATTCTATCTCCCCACCCACATCTAAAGAAAATCCAAGCCCTTCGTTGCATTTCCTTGCATTGTCTTGCCTAAATGAGATTCCATCTCCCCGAAAAAATCTATAGAAAAATACATGACGTTGCTTAAATTGCATGGCCTTGCCTTTCCTAAAGAGATTTTATCTCCCAAACCCAATCTAAAGGAAATCCATGACTTGCCTTGCCTTTCATTTCCTTGCCTTGCATTGCATTGCATTGCCTAAATGAGATTCTATGTCCCCAACCAAATCTAACGAAAATCCATGCCTTCCTTGCTTGGCCTTGTCTTGCCATTCTTTACCTGCGTTGACTAATGATATTTGTTGTCCCCACCAAAAATAAACAAAATCCACTCCTTGTGGTTCTTTGCCTTGCCATTTTTGCCTTGCCTTGCCTTGCCTTTCCTAACAGAGATTCTATCTCCCCAACCAAATATAAAGAAAATCTATGCCTTGTTGTGCCTTTCCTTCCCTTGCCTTGCCTTTCCTTACCTGCCTTACCATGTCTTGCCTTGCCTTTCCTAAAAGAGGTTCTATCTCTCCAATCAAATCTAAAGAAACTCCATGCCGACACCCACAGAAATACACTGAACTGAAATCTGGAATCTAGTTGAAGAGAGGGAGGAATGAAGAACGAAGGGGTCTGTACCAGGTTGGAGAAACCCACAGAAACAGTTGGCCTGAAAAAGGGAAAGCACATGCACCCCAGACAAACTTTGGGAGGCCAGTACGGGACTAATCCAGCCCCCTGATCATGGATGCCAATGGAGAGTCCCCTGCACTTCTGGGAGCCTCCGGAGGTGGACTAGCGTTTTGCCCTGGTGTGTGTGTGGGATTTTGAGAGCCCATCCCACTTGAAGGGATGCACTCTGTCTCTGAACACATGGGGAGGGACCTAGGCCCAGCACAGGAAGATTTGGTGGACTTGGTGGAGCCCCGGATGGGGGCCCTACCCTGCCTGGGGAGTGGTGGGTGGAGAGAGTGGGGATTATGTTGGAGATGGGGCAGAAGGAATGGGGGTGAGTGGAAGGAGAGGAAGAGGGAGAGGGGAATTACATGGGAAACAAGCCTGTTCCCTAACTTGAATTAAAAAGATGAAGAAGAAGAAGAAGAAGAAGAAGAAGAAGAAGAAGAAGAAGAAGAAGAAGAAGAAAAAGAAGAAGAAAGAAACTCCATGCCTTTCCTTGCCTTGTCTTGCCTAAATTAAATTCTATATCCCCAAGCAAATCTAATGAAATTCCTTGCTTTGCCTTGCCTTGCCTTGCCTTTGTTTTATTGCCTTGCCTTGCCTAAATGAGACTCTATCTCGAAAACAAATATGAAAGAATGTACATGCCTTGCCTTGCCATGCCTAGCATTGTCTTGCCTAAATAAGAATCGATCTCCCATCCAAATCAAAGAAAATCCATGCCTTGCCTTGCCTTGCCTTGCCTTGTCTTGCATTCCTTCTCTAAATGAGATTATTTGTCTCCAACGAAATATAAAGAAAATCCACGTATTGTGGTGCCTTGCCTTGCCTTGACTTGCCTTGCCTTGCATTGCCTTGCCTTGCCTTGCTTTACCTAAAGGAGATTCTATCTTCCAAAAAAAAACTAAGGAAAAACCATGGCTTTCCATGCATTGCCTTGCCTTGTCTTGGGAAAATGCAATCTTTTTCCACAACGAAATCGAAAGAAATCCATGCAATGCCTTGCCTTGCCTTGTCTTGCATTTCCTTGCCTTGCCTTGCCTAAATGAGCCTCTCTGTCCCCAACCAATAAGAAAGAATATTCATGCCTTGCCTTGCCTTGCATTGCATTGCCTTGCCTAAATGTGATTCTATCTCCCCAATCAAATCTAAAGAAAATCCATACCTTCCTTGCCTGATCTTGTCTTGCCATTCTTTACCAGCGTAGACTAATGATATTTGTTGTCCCCACCAAATATAAACAAAATCCATGCCATTTTTGTCTTGCCTTGCCTTGCCTTTCCTAACAGAGATTCTATCTCCCCAACCAAATCTAAAGTATCCCATGCCTTCCCTTGCCTTGCCTTTATGCCTTGGCTTAATGAGATTCTATCTCCCCAACAACATCTAAAGAAAATCCAAGCCGTTCCTTGCATTTCCTTGCCTTGTCTTGCCTAAATCAGATTCCATCTCCCTAAAAAATCTATAGAAAAATACATGACGTTGCTTAAATTGCATGGCCTTGCCTTTCCTAAAGAGATTTTATCTCCCAAACCCAATCTAAAGAAAATCCATGACTTGCCTTGCTTTGCCTTGCCTTGCATTTCCTTGCCTTTCCTTGGGTAAATGACACTCTATGCCCCAACCAATAAGAAAGAATATTCATGCCTTTCCTTGCCTTGCATTGCATTGCATTGCCTAAATGAGATTCTATCTCCCCAACCAAATCTAAAGCATCCCATGCGTTCCCTTGCCTTGCCTTGTCTTTATGCCTTGGCTTAATGAGATTCTATCTCCCCAACCATATCTAAAGAAAATCCAAACCGTTCCTTGCATTTCCTTGCCTTGTCTTGCCTAAATGAGATTCCATCTCCCTAAAAAATCTATAGAAAAATACATGACGTTGCTTAAATTGCATGGCATGCCTTGCCTAAAGAGATTTTATCTCCCAAACCCAATCTAAAGAAAATCCATGACTTGCCTTACCTTGCCTTGCCTTGCTTTGCCTTGCTTTGCCTTGTCTTGCATTTCCTTGCCTTGCCTTACCTAAATGAGACTCTCTGTCCCCAACCAATAAGAAAGAATATTCATGCCTTGCCTTGCCTTACATTGCATTGCCTTGCCTAAATGTGATTCTATCTCCCCAATCAAATCTAAAGAACATCCATACCTTCCTTGCCTGATCTTGTCTTGCCATTCTTTACTGGCATAGACTAATGATATTTGTTGTCCCCACCAAATATAAACAAAATCCATGCCTTGTGGTTCTTTGCCTTGCCATTTTTGTCTTGCCTTGCCTTGCCTTTCCTAACAGAGATTCTATCTCCCCAACCAAATCTAAAGCATCCCATGCCTTCCCTTGCCTTGCCTTGCCTTTATGCCTTGGCTCAAAGAGATTCTATCTCCCCAACCACATCTAAAGAAAATCCAAGCCGTTCCTTGCATTTCCTTGCCTTGTCTTGCCTAAATGAGATTCCATCTCCCTAAAAAATCTATAGAAAAATACATGACGTTGCTTAAATTGCATGGCCTTGCATTTCCTAAAGAGATTTTATCTCCCAAACCCAATCTAAAGAAAATCCATGACTTGCCTTGCTTTGCCTTGCCTTGCATTTCCTTGCCTTGCCTTGTGTAAATGACACTCTCTGGCCCAACCAATAAGAAAGAATATTCATGCCTTTCCTTGCCTTGCATTGCATTGCATTGCCTAAATGAGATTCTATCTCCCCAACCAAATCTAAAGCATCCCATGCCTTCCCTTGCCTTGCCTTGACTTTATGCCTTGGCTTAATGAGATTCTATCTCCCCAACCATATCTAAAGAATATCCAAGCTGTTCCTTGGATTTTCTTGCCTTGTCTTGCCTAAATGAGATTCCATCTCCTTAAAAAATCTATAGTAAAATACATGACGTTGCTTAAATTGCATGGCCTTGCCTTGACTAAAGAGATTTTATCTCCCAAACCCAATCTAAAGAAAATCCATGACTTGCCTTGCCTTGCTTTGCCTTGCCTTGCATTGCATTGCCTTGCCTAAATGAGATTTTATCTCCCCAACCAAATCTAAAGAAAATCCATGCATTTCCTTGCCTTGCCTTTCCTTGTATTGCCTAAATGTGATTCTATCTCCCTAGCCAAATATAAAGACAATCTATACCTTGTGTTGCCTTGCCTTCCCTTGCCTTGCCTTGCCTTGAAGTTCCATGCCTTGCCTTGCCTTTCCTAAAGGAGATTCCATCTCCCCAATCAAATCTAAAGACACTGCATGCCTTTCTTTGCCTTGCCTTGCCTTGCCTTGTCTTGCCTAAATGACATTGTATCTCCCCAACTAACTTAAAAGAAAATACCTGACTTGCCTTGCCTTGCCTTGCCTTGCTGTGCCTTGCCTAAATGTGATTCTATCTCCCCAATCAAATCTAAAGAAAATACATACCTTCCTTGCCTGATCTTGTCTGGCCATTCTTTACCGGTGTAGACTAATGATATTTGTTGTCCCCACCAAATATAAACAAAATCCATGCCTTGTGGTTCTTTGCCTTGCCATTTTAGCCTTGCCTTGCCTTGCCTTTCCTAACAGAGATTCTATCTCCCCAACCAAATATAAAGAAAATCTATGCCTTGTTGTGCCTTTCCTTCCCTTGCCTTGCCTTTCCTTACCTGCCTTACCATGTCTTGCCTTGCCTTTCCAAAGAGAGGTTCTATCTCCCCAATCGAATCTAAAGAAACTCCATGCCGACATCCAAAGAAATACACTGAGCTGAAATCTGGAATCTAGTTGAAGAGAGGGAGGAATGAAGAACGAAGGGGTCTGTACCAGTTTGGAGACATCCACAGAAACAGTTGGCGTGAAAAAGGGAAAGCACATGGACCGCAGACAATCTTTGGGAGGCCAGTACGGGATTAATCCAGCCCCCTGATCATGGATGCCAATGGAGAGTCCCCTGCGCTTCTGGGAGCCTCGAGAGGTGGACTAGCATTTTGCCCTGGTGTGTATGGGAGATTTTGAGAGCCCATCCCACTGGAAGGGATGCACTCTGTCTCTGAACACATGGGGAGGGACCTAGGCCCAGCACAGGAAGATTTGGTGGACTTGGTGGAGCCCCGGGGGAGCACCAGCCCTGCCTGGGGAGTGGTGGGTGGAGAGAGTGGGGATTATGTTGGAGATGGGGGAGAAGGAATGGGGGTGAGTGGAAGGAGAGGAAGAGGGAGAGGGGAATTACATGGGAAACAAGCCTGTTCCCTAACTTGAATTAAAAATATTAATAATAATAATAAGAAGAAGAAGAAGAAGAAGAAGAAAGAAAGAAACTCCATGCCTTTCCTTGCCTTGCCTTGCCTTGTCTTGCCTAAATTGAATTCTATATCCCCAAGCAAATCTAATGAAAATCCTTGCTTTGCCTTGCCTTGCCTTGCCTTGCCTTGTGTTTTATTGCCTTGCCTTGACTAAATGAGACTCTATCTCGAAAACAAATATGAAGGAATGTACATGCCTTGCCTTGCCATGCCTAGCATTGTCTTGCCTAAATAAGAATCGATCTCCCATCCAAATCATAGAAAATCCATGCCTTGCCTTGCCTTCCCTTGCCTTGTCTTGCATTCCTTCTCTAAATGAGATTATTTGTCTCCAACGAAATATAAAGAAAATCCACATATTGTGGTGCCTTGACTTGACTTGACTTGCCTTGCATTGCCTTGCCTTGCCTTGCTTTACCTAAAGGAGAGTCTATCTACCCAAAAAAACTAAGGAAAAACCATGGCTTTCCATGCATTGCCTTGCCTTGTCTTGGGAAAATGCAATCTTTTTCCACAAAGAAATCGAAAGAAATCCATGCAATGCCTTGCCTTGCCTTGCCTTGCATTTCCTTAACTTGCCTTTCCTAAATGAGACTCTCTGTCCCCACCAATAAGAAATAATATTCATGCATTGTATTGCCTTTCCTTGCGTTGCCTTCCTAAATGAGATTCTATCTCCCCAAACAAATCTAAAGAAAATCCATGAATTTCCTTGCCTTGCCTTTCCTTGTATTGCCTAAATGTGATTCTATCTCCCTAGCCAAATATAAAGACAATCTATACCTTGTGTTGCCTTGCCTTCCCTTGCCTTGCCTTAACTTGAAGTTCCATGTATTGCCTTGCCTTTCCCAAAGGAGATTCCATGTCATCATTCAAATCTAAAGACACTGCATGTGTTTCCTTGCCTTGCCTTGCCTTGCCTTGTCTTGCCTAAATGACATTCTTATCTCCCCAACTAACTTAAAATAAAATACCTGACTTGCCTTGCCTTGCCTTGCCTTGCTTTGCCTTGTCTTGCATTTCCTTGCCTTGCCTTGCCTAAATGAGCCTCTCTGTCCCCAACCAATAAGAAAGAATATTCATGCCTTGCCTTACCTTGCATTGCATTGCCTTGCCTAAATGTGATTCTATCTCCCCAATCAAATCTAAAGAAAATATATACCTTCCTTGCCTGATCTTGTCTTGCCATTCTTTACCGGCATAGACTAATGATATATGTTGTCCCCACCAAATATAAACAAAATCCATGCTTTGTGGTTCTTTGCCTTGCCATTTTTGTCTTGCCTTGCCTTGCCTTTCCTAACAGACATTCTATCTCCCCAACCAAATCTAAAGCATCCCATGTGTTCCCTTGCCTTGCCTTGCCTTTATGCCATGGCTTAATGAGATAATCTCCCCACCCACATCTAAAGAAAATCCAAGCCCTTCGTTGCATTTCCTTACATTGTCTTGCCTAAATGAGATTCCATCTCCTTAAAAAATCTATAGTAAAATACATGACGTTGCTTAAATTGCATGGCCTTGCCTTGACTAAAGAGATTTTATCTCCCAAACCCAATCTAAAGAAAATCCATGACTTGCCTTGCCTTGCCTTGCCTTGCATTTCCTTGCCTTGCCTTGTGTAAATGAGACTCTTGCCCCAACCAATAAGAAAGAATATTCAGGCCTTGCCTTGCATTGCATTGCATTGCCTTGCCTAAATGAGATTCTATCTCCCCAACCAAATCTAACGAAAATCCATGCCTTCCTTGCTTGGCCTTGTCTTGCCATTCTTTACCTGCGTTGACTAATGATATTTGTTGTCCCCACCAAAAATAAACAAAATCCACTCCTTGTGGTTCTTTGCCTTGCCATTTTTGCCTTGCCTTGCCTTGCCTTTCCTAACAGAGATTCTATCTCCCCAACCAAATATAAAGAAAATCTATGCCTTGTTGTGACTTTCCTTCCCTTGCCTTGCCTTTCCTTACCTGCCTTACCATGCCTTGCCTTGCCTTTCCTAAAAGAGGTTCTATCTCCCCAATCATATCTAAAGAAACTCCATGCCGACATCCACAGAAATACACTGAGCTGAAATCTGGAATCTAGTTGAAGAGAGGGAGGAATGAAGAACGAAGGGGTCTGTACCAGGTTGGAGAAACCCACAGAAACAGTTGGCATGAAAAAGGGAAAGCACATGGACCCCAGACAATCTTTGGGAGGCCAGTACGGGACTAATCCAGCCCCCTGATCATGGATGCCAATGGAGAGTCCCCTGCGCTTCTGGGAGCCTCCGGAGGTGGA
>NW_023277005.1:29470-42738 GCF_003668045.3 Cricetulus griseus | reverse complement strand
TTTTGTTGAGGAATATCATATTCCCTAAGAAGATCACCAATGGATTAAGAAAATCAGTGTGATCAGATTACTATAAAAATGGTGATTTTTCCATGGTTAGCTTCTTCCAGGAAGTTTAAAAATCCATTTCTTAGATTAGATTGAAATATCAGTGGACTGAAGATACTTGGGTGCATGAGATGCCAGCAAAAGTTGGAATTCAGTAGGCAGAGACAGGATCCTCCATGAGTATTTTGGGAGCCTGCCTCTGGACCTGGTATGCACTTATCTCAACCTACACTAAGCCTCGGCCTGTCTGTGTGTCTTTCTGTCTGTCAGTCTATCATTTCATTCTCTATCTCTGCCTCTATCCCATACTTTCTCTGTGTGTATCTCTGTTTCTCACTGTCTGTGTCACTATGTGTATGTCTCTACACCATCGGTGGGAGTCTAAATTCTATCTGCTGTGAAATGTGACTGCCTGCTACAGTAAGCCAATGCCTCTCTCATGCTCTCTTATTCCCTCTCTCTCCCCCTCTCTCTGTTGGTCTGTCTCTCTCTTATCTAGTCCTCTGTGTTTGCCTCTGAACCCTGGGTGAACACCTGCAGGTGTACTTGTTGTGGACTGGTCTCTAGCTAAACTGAGCTTTTATCTCTCTCTCTCTCTCTCTCTCTCTCTCTCTCTCTCTCTTTCTCTCTCTCTCTCTGTGTGTGTGTGTGTGTGTGTGTGTGTGTGTGTGTGTGTGTGTCTTTCTCTCTGTTCAAGTACTGAAGAGCATACTAAACCGCTCTACAAAGTCAAACATAAGGTGCTTTTTATTGTGCTAAATATTCCCTTCCCATTCCAAAATGATATTGTTTTCAGCCATGTTGCTTCTATCATAAATAGGCAGCTGGCATATTTCAAATTTATGTTTTTCACAAACCCAAAATATTTCTTCAAGTTTCTGGAGCTGAATGGTGCCCATGCAAACAAGTCCAAATGTTCACTTCTGATAAATAGTATTCAGACTCTTCATTTTCCCACATCCATTCCTTCTCATCCAGGACCTCTCTTCCTCAGGATCTACTCCCTCATCTGATCATCATTCCCTCTGACACGAAGACTTCTGAATATTTTTTCTAAACATTACCTCTTCTCTTACACTGCACACTTCTATAATTGTATAGTAACCAAAAAATTTCTAGAACCAGGGTATGTGCATTGTTTGACCTTGGAAAAAAAGTATGATGCTCTTTTTGTTATATGTTGAAAAATGAGGAATGTAAGTACATAGGATTTCTGAGAAGGAGTTGGCCTATGTCGGTCAGACACACTCATTTAAAATAGTGGAATTTAGACTCCCTTGGCCACATACAGATAATCTAAAACATTTTCAGCAGACATTTCCAAACCATATAAAATTCAGTTCAGTATAGTCCTAGAACATTCTCCTCAGGTTCCCCGTCTTCACTTTGATATGGCATATTCATATCTAGAGTTGACCTGCAAGAGATATATTAACACCCTTAGGATTCTTGAAAAATTTGTCTGTTCCAGATAAATTGCAGTTACACTTGTGTTCAGCAAACATACCAGATCTTTGTTGCAATGATGAAAAATCAGTATCTACTGACTGAATTGAAGGAGCAAGGCTCTGTTTGCTCTCTTTGTTCTCTGTTATATGCCACTATACTGAACAGTGTTTCTTAGTATGTAGGCACATCAATGGGCCTATGCTCAGAAAAGGGAAATATGAGGGCTCCTTGAGGTAAATGGTTAAATTCTAGCTCCAGTCTTACATAGGGTGAAAAAAAAAGACAAAATTTGGGAGGGCAGTTTATCTCCAATGGTGTTGTTGTAAGTGTGAATGTCATAATTTACACTGTAAGGAAGAGTACAATCCAGGAAAATTCTTGTCATAATTGAATTCTTTAAAGTATATAAAACGTCTGTCTCTGGCATCTACACTGAAGGCATGAGCAAAATCTTCACATTCTGTTCAGAATTTAGATGTACATTTCTGGGCCTAGGTTCTCAAACTCATAAATAACCTGAAAGATGTTATCGGGAAGAAAATGAACTTCCTCCTCATGGGGGATTGTAAGTGTATAATAAATTTAAAGGGACATATGTATCTGTGCACTTTCTAGGGCATTAGTTCCTAAAGATATATGTCTCATAGCTTATTGAGACATGAGAATGCTGTTTGGCTGTCAGCTAGTAAAGGGGCCTATCTGGACCATTTGCTGCATGTGAATGGGTCTGAAGCATTCTAGTTCTGTCAGGTCTGATTGAAGCCATATTGTTCTGAAGGAAAAATTGTGATGCTCCCTTGCTGAGGGTCTACCTGTTTGCATCTCTTCTCTTTAGTTTGTAATGTGTTGTCCCCAGAGTCCTTGAAGTAGAATGAAAGCAACTTCTTCATAGGAAGGGAGACATTGAAAAATACTGTATACCAGTATGGTCATTTTTAAAGGTAACTGGGTAAACTTCAACAGCCAAAAAGAATCAGTGACAGGAAAAGTGATCCACAATCCAACATGTAGCTGTGGGGCAATCTAGAACCGATAAATCACATGTATAATTTGCAAAATGTCTTTAATGCAGATGGAAATTATCTGTGCTTGATGTGAGGATGGTGGAATCGAAGGGACCAGCTTCCTTTTTGGCAGTCATAATGGCCAAACACGTGCTTCTATGACTTTGACCTAGACACTAGAAAGTCAGATGCCTGCCTCGTGACAAGGAACCAATCAGAAGTTAGCTGGTGGTGCTATGCTTTATGACCCTGGGTGTGCTTTACAGACAAGTGCACAACAATGACATAGAGAGCATAGCAACCACCCTGGGAGTGTCTATGGGCCATAACAACCAGTTGACCAATCAACACAGGGCAAGCCCTCCAAGCCTGGAGTAACACCAATGGTGAGCCTGCGCGTACCCCTAGACACTCCCCTTACGCTGTCCTATAAGATCTCTTGGGAGACCCTAGGAGCCGTCTTTTCTAGCCATCTGCCATGGCGGGTGGGTGAAAGACCCGAGATAACATGGGATTAGCTCGTTAAATTACAATAAAGCCTCATGCAGTTTGCAGCAAGCTCTCAAATCTGCCTGGTGATTGGGGTGACCGAGAATGTGGCCTGGGACTCCGGATACTTGAGTTTTCAGGGGTCTAACATTTGGGGGCTCATCCACGATTTGTGACCACCCCTCACCTGAGTGGATTCGATCTTGGAGGTAAGATGTTTCGAGCTCACAACTTATATGTTCAATGTAATATGTTTGCTTATTATGTCTCTTACTGTTTTGTTGGTTTGGTGCCATGACTTGAATTTCTTTTGTAATTCAGACTTCTGGGGGAAATAGACGTGTTTCGAGACCCTGAAGTCCTACCCTGGTTAAAAGTCCGAGGGTCGTTTGAATTGAACAATAGGGTAAGCAGACATGCAGGCCCAGAAATAGATGTATTTCTGGAGCCCTTGGTTCCGCCCTGGACGAAAGTCCAAGGGTTGTTTGTAATTTTGCTTTGGGGCACCATTTCTTTGCCGTGGTTTGTGCGGTCTAATGTCTGTCCACGTTTCATATTTGTGTTGTGTGTTTGTTAAGCATCTCTTTCTGTCCCTACTGCCCACACACATGGCATGCATGGGTCAGGGGTCTTTTCTTGATGCTCTGAGCACGTGGCGCCACCTCAACTGTGATTGGCAGATGCCCAGAGGACAGACTGCTGCGCTGAGGACACCCAGGAGGTACGAACGGAGGCCAAGGACTTGGATCCTCCTCATTTAGCGGTGATTTAGCCTCCAGGTTCTGCCGCCCGTCTTCCCGGCGCCATTGCCTTATAAGCGGCGCAGGCAGATTGGGTTGGCATCTGTTCTTTCCCGTCTATTCTGTGTTACCATCATTGGTTTTCAATTCGGGATCCACCTTGCCACCCCCTTTCTATCCCCACCTGCGGGTCTGTGAGGCATGCCAAGTGGGGCTGTTTCTGCCCCAGCTGCCATCGTGGGTTTTTCCCTGCTCTGAGGGCACATGGATGCAAGGCCGCCATTTGCCTGGCTACCCATCTTTCTGTGTTCCACACACATCGAATGCAGGGGGGCCCCAGGGGTCTTTTTCCAACCCCTGCATTGGCCGAGTGTCTGGGGTTACCAGCAACACCCCAACCCCAGGACTCCTGCCTTGAGCACCTGGAGCTCGAGCATATGAACTTATCTGGCCTGATCCGGACTTATTAAAAAAATGGCCTTAAAGTTATTAAGAACTATAAAAAGGGACTTTGATAAAAATTTTTATGTTGACTAAAAAATGAGGGAAAATATAGGAGACTTAAATAATAAAGAGAAAAAGAAAAAAGGAAAATTGTCTAAGAATGTCTAAGAAAGTCAGAGGAATGAACTAAAAGTTTATAAATAGTTCAAGCAAGTCGTAGAAGGTCAGAGAAAAGGTTGTTACAAGTCAGAGAAAAATGTAAACTGTAAACGGTTATGGTTTTTTATGTCTACAAATAGTAAATTATAAAATCAGTAATATAAGTTAATATTTTAACCATATTAAGCTAATTCTGTTTTTTAAAAGTCCTGTTTATTTATCAAGTAATTTATGTATACTTGTTTTAAAATGTTCTATTTCCTGGTATAACCTAAGTACTGTTACAAGCATGTTAAGCAAAGGGTACAAGTTACGGCCATTTTGTAACCAGCCACATGGCAAACTGGTCACATGGCTGACTGGTAGCCATTTTGCTAAAGTTAAAAAAGGATACTTAAACCGCCATCTTGAATAAAGGTGACCGCATGGAAATTAGAGGTACCATCTTAGAAACACGTTTTTCAGTTAAGATTTAAAATGTTAATGCTTCTATATATTACAGAAAGACCTTAAGGGAATTTAAATTTCTTATTGAAACCAGTTTTTTTTATGTTTGTTTTTATTAATGTTTGTACTTAAAGAGCTTCAATTTAGAATTATTTTTAAGCAAAGCCTGACAATGTAAAGTTCTTGTTTTGTGAAAGATGCTAATCTATTATAAGATGTTACAGTTTATGTTTTTAGAAGTTAAGTTTAGGATGTTGGTAGCACACACCTTTAAGCTCAGGGTGTTGATGGCACACGCCTTTAAGTTTAGGGCATTGGTGGCATAAGCCTTTAATCCCAGCACTCGGGAGGAAGAGGCAGATGGATCTTTATAAGTTCAAGGCCTGCCTGGTCCGGCAGATCGAATTCCAGGACAGGCTCCAAATATGTACATGTAGCTACTGTTTAAGGAATATAAGGTAGCTCTTTACAGTTTTAAATTCAGGTGTGCTATGTTTCAAACATTTTACTAAGTTAAAACCTGTTACAGTCAGCTGGAAATTAATTACAGAAATAAGACCTTATCTAGCTACCTGTATGCTTCTTGTGTGCTTAAGGAAAGTAACTAAAACAAACAGACCTCTAATGCTTCAGAGATCTTAAGAATATGGCATTTAAATTGTTATCTTTAAAGATTATAATAGCAGACAGCCTGCCAGATCCTGACAGTGACCCAAAGCCTCCAAAGAAGATTATGAGGCACCTCAGTTCCTGCACCTGGACCAGTGAGCGAGATGCTCAGATGTGATACCTGCCGCCTGCCAGAACCTGGCCAAGACTGTGGACAAAGCTGCTGGACACTGGAAAATTCATTGTACCCCCTTTGCCTAGACAACACAAGGTCTGTCTTTTCCATGTCCTTCTTTCACAGAGAGAAAAAAAACTCTCACAGTATAGGCCTGGCGAAGATTGCTGTTCTGTGAGACAGCTGCCTCCAGCGGTAATGGAGAAACTTGGGTATGGCTAACTGTATGTGGACTGGTTTCTAGACTGGCTTCTGTCACTTTTTAGTAGATTCGGATAAAATATACCCTTCTCAGACCTCTGAAATATTACTGGTTGCCAGCTTGACAGCATCAGCCTGTCAGATTCACTATAGACTAGTCAGTATGTTAGCTGATAAAATAGTGTCTATCTACTCTTCAGGCGCAAGCTCAAGGTTTTTAAGTTTATTTTGGTTGACATCTAAGTACAATTTTAAAGGGCTTTTCATCAGGCCAAAGGCACCTCTGTCCAATCCATACCTGGCTCTCTGGACAGAAGAAAAATATACATGTTTATAGCCCAAATCTGTAGTTTTTTTCTAGGACTCAAAGTTATAAATATGTTCCTACTGTTTGAACAGATATCCAGATATCTGCTTTTTTGGCACTGTGGGCTTCAGTAACTAAGTTTTAACCTCTGTTCCTAGTTTAAACATGTCTTAAACAGGTTTCTGCTTCTGGCAGACATCTGAATATCAGTTGCTGACTACAGGCTGTTCTAAGTAGACTTCGAGCCCTGGACTTGCTGTGGATGTGGACAACCCCTGTCTCTGGAACAGAGTCTGCCCAAAGCCCCTGATGGATTCCCCATTGCCTAAATTCCCTTTTGCTTTTGACTAGCATTTCAACCTTCTGGGGTCCCTAACTTCGTCCCAAAGTCAGCAGGAAGCAGTTTGGAAAAGGATTTCACCACCCTGGTTAAAATGCTAAGTCAGGAGGGACTCCCTTGCATGGGGATGCCAATATCTATCACTCCCTGATGGGGATGCTAGATAGACAACAATTCCATGATTGGAATTTCCAAAAAAGAAATTGGGGGAATGAAGGGACCAGCTTCCCTTTTGGCAGCCATAACGGCTGAACATGTGCTTCTATGACCTTGACCTAGACTCTAGAAAGTCAGATGCCTGCCTCGTGACAAGGAACCAATCAGAAGTTAGCTGGTGGCGCTATGCTTTACGACCCTGGGTGTGCTTTACGGACAAGTGCACAGCAATGACGTAGAGAGCATAGCAACCACCCTGGGAGTGTCTAAGGGCCATAACAACCAGTTGACCAATCAACACAGGGCAAGCCCTCCAAGCCTGGAGTAACACCAATGGTGAGCCTGCGTGTAGCCCTAGACACTCCCCTTACGGTGTCCTATGAGATCTCTTGGGAGACCCTAGGAGCCGTCTTTTCTAGCCATCCACCATGGCGGGTGGGTGAAAGACCCGAACTAACATGGGGTTAGCTCGTTAAATTACAATAAAGCCTCGTGCAGTTTGCAGCAAGCTCTCAAATCCGCCTGGTGATTGGGGTGACCACGAATGTGGCCTGGGACCCCGGATACTTGAGTTTTCTGGGTTCTAACAGAAAGTCTAGAGACTCAGAGGTGCCTAGGATAAAGTTTAAGCCCCTTTCATAAAATATTTTGGTTGTGGTTACTTCATCAGGTATTAGGACTTAGCTCTGAATTTGCGGGCCATAGGTTTTCTAGTCTAATCCATTTTAATCAGTATGAGGAGGCTTAATTCTGTCGGGCTTTTCTGTTTCTATATGCTTCTTCTAATAGAAGAAAACATGGGGCCAATATTGTAGGAGGGAGAATGGCTCAGCTACTCTACCTGGGATAACACATGTGTGAAATTCTGGTCTGCAGGTATGGACAACAATACACAAATTTGAGTGAATTAAAGTGTCAAAAGAACTCCGGGTAGAGCAAAAAGTGTGCACATTACCCTCCAAGGAGAGGCATCATCATGAATGCCCCTATCACTTGTCATATATGCTAGGACCTCTCCAATGAGTTAACCTGTGCCTGTCATGTAGATGAAGGAAAGACCTCAGAAAAAAAGAAAGCCCAAGAGAAATGAAAAAGGCCCATTCATCAGATGAGTTAAATGTCAGTGTTTCCTAAGCTTTTAAGGAAGCAGAAGGCTTTTGTGGGTTAATGATTTTCTGGTATAGAGCCATGGTAAACTGGTGATGATCCATTGAGTTTCACTTAAGGTCTAGTTCCTAAATTATGTTTGCTTCTCAAAGAGGATGACAGCATTGGGCCACATTTCTAAGAGTGTAAATGTGTCAGCTATTCTGTGTGAACAAAATTGGTTCACTGAGTATTCTATAGGGGAGCCATAAGTAAGTCACATGGATGATAATATAGCCTGTCAGGTAGACTATGAACTAATATGTGCCTCTTCTTTGGGTGTAGGAATGTAAGTTCCCATGGTAATAAAATGTACCATTCATCAGTTATTCTAGTGTTTAGGCCTCCCTCTATCTTAAGGCATTGAAAGGAGTTTGTGGGACTTAAGAATGCTGTGCAATGCCACTGTGATCTTGATTTGATCTACTGCAGCTTCTTTCTATAGTGATTTCTGGGTTTATATGCTTCTACTAGAGATGGAATGCCTGGTTCCCATTTTGTAAGAAGGGGAATTAGTGATCACTTCCTGTGTAGACGGTATGTGTGTATTTGTCCACTTCGCAGAAATGGATAGTGTTAGAGAACCTTGAGTGAGATGAAAGGGCAGAAGAGATCCAGAGTCATAGGAAAATGGTTCCCCAGGACCCTCACAATGTGAGGGATTATTCAGAACTCCTTCTTTTATGAACTCTGTTTGCTCCCCACCAGTAGAGAGTGAAATATCCTGTGACTGTTCTGAGAATATGGGAAGTTCTGGAGACACAGATGTATCTAGATGAATTTTAAAGTCCCACTAATGTTTGGTATTGAATGTCATGGAGTCCTGCACTGTAATGGCATTCCTGGGAGATTGTTTTTCACTGGAATTCTTGCCTGAGTAATTGGCATCAGAATGTGATCTACTCATGCTTCCTAGTGGAGGGGCTGCCTGTTGAATTCTATTTCTCATACAAGAGGAGTCCCTGGGGTAATCTTTTATAGAGGGCATCTTCCACCCGCAATGGCATATGTGTGAAAGTCCAATCTACAGGTATTGATGGTGTTGTTGGTACTTGGCTGAAGGACTCAGGATGTACAGAGTCAGGGACAGAGCAAAATTGGTCCAGAGTACCCAATAAAGGAGAGGCATCACCGCGAATTAGTTGCACAAATGATGAGGAATCTAAGGCCCCTCAGGAAGATCTGGAAGAAACCTGGGCCTCTTCTGAGGATTCAGGAATGTCTGGAGAATCAGGTGACTCCATTATAATATCAGTGTCCCATTTATCTGAAGTGTTTTGTGTTACGACTCCCTCAGCTCTTAAGGCAGTACAAGGAGTCTATTATTAATGTTTTGCAACTCTAGACCATTTTAATCTGGTTTTGATCTACTTAGATCTCCTTGTGCTGTAGTTTCATGATTCAGTCTCCTTATCCTAGAGCAGGAACCCCAGGGCCCTACTTTTTAATTGGGAGATTGATTGATATCTTCATTCTGGTAAGAACAATGTGTGTATGCCCAATCTGATGCAATGGATAGTTTTATAGGCCCTTCAGTGAACTGCAATGGGCTTGAAAAAACTTGGCCCAGATCAATATAGATCCAGATACCTCTCTGATGGTGAGGAATTATCGAAATAAACTCCAACACATGTGGACTGTGTTTGGGCTTCGACAATAGAGATGAAAGTAATATGTTCCTGTTCTGAGAATAATGGAAAGTTTAGACACCCAGATGTTCCAAGAACAATGTCAAAGTACCATTCATCTTTTTAGTTAGATGTTAGGCCTTCCTTTTTACTTAGATATTAAAGCAGAGGTAGAAGGTTTTGGGTCATTGGATTTCTGCTCTAAGTTATTAGCATCGGGTTGTGATCTATTGAGTCTTCCTCGTGCTGTGTCTGACTGTTGAATACTGCTTTTCATACAAGTGGATGGCATGAGGTCGTCTTTTAAAGAGGAATAAGTTGTCAACACTTCCACCTGAAAAAAACTATGTGTGAGATTGCAGTCTACAGGAATGGAAAATTTAGTAGGCCCCTGAGTGAAGTTCAATGGATAAGAACAATCAGTGACAGAGAAAAATTGGTTTAGTGAACCTTATACAGGCGAGTCCTCAGCCAGAACTCCTCCCTCACTCTTAAATGATGTTCAGACCCCTCCAAGATAGCTGAAACTAACTAGTTACTCTTCTGAGGATGAAGGAAATCAGGGCACTCTGATATTCCCATGGTAAGGCCAATGATCCTTTCATCAGATATGCAAAGTTTTAGGCCTCCCTCAGCTCCAAATGCATGCAGGGATTGTGTGGGTCATAGGATTGATGTACAATGCAATTTTGATCTGAATGTGATCTTCTGATTCTTCCTTTTATTGTGGTTTCCTGTTTCAATCTGCTTCCCCCAGAGGAGGAACGAATGGATCCAATTTTGTAAGAGGGAGAATGTGTGATGTCTTTCTTCAGGAAGGGCATATAAGTGTATGTACCGTCTGGAGGAATGGATAGTATTATATGCCCTGGAGTGACCTGACATGGCAGAATTGATCCACAGCCAAAGCAATATGGTTCCACAGAATGTTCTGAAGGTGAGGGATCATCCACAGTACCTCTGTGATATGAGGAATGTGCTTGGGCTTCGCCAGAAAAGATGGAAGTAACCTGTGCCTGTTCTGAGAATGAAGGAAGGTTTAGAGACCCAGAAGTACCAAGAACAATGTCCCATTCATCTTTTGTGTTGGATTTTATGCCTTCCTCAGATGTCAAAGGAGATGTGGGAGATTCTCTGTAATTAGATTCCTGGCATGAGCAAATACCACCAGAATGTGATCTATTGAGACTTCCTTGTGTTGTGCCTCTGGTGATTTCTGATTTTCATACATGAGGATGGCATGGGGTCTTCTGTGAAAGGGGAAGAAGATTTCAACTCCTCCATGTGAAGGATCTATGTGTGAACTTCCAGTCTACAGAAATGGACAGTGTTATAAGCCCTTGAGTAACTGCAAAGACTGATGAGATTCAGGTAAAGTGCAACATTCATCCAGCAACCCCTCTGCATGGGAGTCTTCATCCAGAACTTCCCCCTCACTTGTGCATGATGTTAAGGCCCCTCCAAGAGATCTGGAAGTAACTTGGGCCTCTACTGAGTAAGAAGGAATGTCTGTCCCCATGGTGTTACCAATGTCCCATTCAGCAGATGTGCTAGGTTTTAGATGTCTTTCAGTTCTTAAGGCAGTGCATGTAGTTTGTGGGTAATAGGATTGCTGTGAAATGCCATTGTGATTTGCTTTTGATCAAGTGCATCTTGCTTCTACAGTGGTTCCCTGTTTTAATCTGCTTCTCCTAGAGAAGGAACATCTAGAACCCAATTTGTATGAGGAAGAATGTGTGATCTCTTCCACTGGGAATGACACATATGTGTATGTCCAGTCTACAAGAATAGATAGGTTTATAGGCCCTTGAGTGATCTGAAAGTGAAGTATAGATCCACGGACAGAGTAAAATGTTTTTAGAGACCCCTCTGAAGGTGTGGGATTATCCAGAATTCCATCAATGGTGAATTGTGTTTGGTCTCCATCAATAGACATGGAAGCAACCAGTGTCTTTTCTGAGAATATAGGAAAGTCTAGAGACCCAGATGTACCAATAACAATATCCCATTCATCTTTTGTATTGGCTGTTAGGACTCCCTCGACTGATAAGGCTTTGGTGGAAGTTTGTTGGTCATAGGATTTCTGGCATGATCAATTGCCATCGGGATATGATCTATTCAGGTTTCCTTGTGCAATGGTTGCCTGTTGAATTTTGGAATTCATAGAAGAGCATGGCCTAAGGTCCTCTATTATAGAGGGGGAACGTCAGCTCTTTGTCCTGAGAGGGCATATTTGTGAACACCCACTCTACAGGTATGGACTGTCTTGTTTCTTCTTTTATTGAACTGTAGATGCTGAAAAGAATGTGGAACATAGCAAAATCTGTCTTCAGCAACAGCTGCAGAGGTGGAATAATCCAGAACTCCTCCTTCCCTTGTGGATGATGCTAAGGCCTTTCCATTAGTTCTGGAAGCTACATGAACTACTTCTGAGAATGTAGTAGTTTCTGGAGACTCAGATGTTGCCATTAAAATATCAGTGTCCCATTCATCATAATTTCTTGCTGATAGGACTCCCTGATCTCTTAAGGCAGAGCTTGGAGTTTGTGGATCATATTTTTGCAACTCTTGTTCAGTGTGTCATGGTTTTGATCTATTGAGGCTTCCTTGTGGAGTGCTTTCCTGTTTTAATCTGCTTCTCCTAGAGCACAGACCCCTGGGCCCCACTTTGTAAGAGAGAGAGTGTGTGATATCTTCATCAGGGTAGGGCATATGTTTATATGTCCAATCTGCAGGATGGGTAGTGTTACAGGTCCTTTAGTGAACTTCAAGGGCCCAAAAGAAGAAGAACCACAGGAAAATGCTTCCTGAGATCCCTCTGAATTTGAGGGATTTTCCAGAGCACCTACCTCACATGTGGAATATGCTTGGGCTTTGCCAGTAGAGATGGAAATAACCTGTGTCTGTTGAAAGAATAAAGGAAGCTTTAGGGAACCAGATGTAACAAGTACAGTGTCAAACTCCCATTCATATTTTGTATTTGATGTTAGTCCTTCCACATCAATTAAGACATTAGTGGGAGTTGGTGGCTCATTGAATTTCTGCCCTGAGCAATTGTCATCATGTTGTGATCTACTTCGCCTTCCTTGTGCAGTGGCTACGTGTTGAATTCTGGATTTCAAAGAAGAGGTGGCCTTAGGGTCCTCTTTTATACAGGGAAAATATGTTAGCTCTTTCACCTTAGAAGTTAAATGTGTGAATATCCAATCTTCAGGTATGGAAAATGCTGTTGGTTTTTGATTGAACTGCAAAGGCTGAAAAGAGTCAGGGACACAGCAATATAGGTTCACAGGTCCCTCTGTAAGGGAAGCATCATCCAGAACTCCTCCCTCAGAGGAGGATGATGATAAGGAACTTCCAGTAGAGCTGAAATTAACCTTGCATCTTCTGAGGAAGAAGAAATGTCTGGAGAATCAGATGTCTCCATTATAATATCTGTGTTCCATTCCTCAGAAGTATTTTTGTTAGGACTCACTCACCCCTTAAGGCAGGGCAGGGAGTCTGTGAATCCTATTTGGCAAATCTACGACATTGTGTTCTGGTTGATCCACTGAGCCTTCCTTGTGCTGTATTTTCCTAATTCCTCTGCTTCTCTTAGATGAGGAAATCCTGTGCCCCACTTTCCACGAGGGTATATGAGTGATCTCTTCCTCTGGGTAGGGCATATGTTTGTTTGTCCAATCTGTAGGAATGGATAGGGTTGCAGGGCCTTGAATGAACTGCAAGGGCCCAATAGAACAAGAGCTAAACAAATTTATTCACGGACTTTTCTGAAGGTGACGTATTATCTAAAACTCCTCCCTCACTTGTGGGTGGTACTAGAGAACCACCAGTACCTGCTTGAATATTCATGTAAGAATGGGGATTATCTTTATGAAATGACAAACGTTTTAATGTTTTAACTGGTGTAAAATTATTGTTCTGTT
>NW_023277005.1:0-28970 GCF_003668045.3 Cricetulus griseus | reverse complement strand
ACTCTTTTAGTGATAGTGGTTTAATCACCATTTAGTGTGCAGAAATACAGTACACACATGCTATGATATTTAGCTTACTTATTAATAAGATATTATCTCTCCCAATATATTAGAGATAATTAAAGTCTGAATTCCCCCCTAGAACATGGAGACCTGCCTGCCACTCTTAGTTCACTCCTGAAAATTTGGTGCTATTCTCCTGTTGTTAGCTATTTCTGCTAATTTTCTGTTAATTTCCACATATGAGTATTTTCCTAGTATACCTTTGTTTACTAGATTAGCTATGATGACTTTAAGTCTAGGTCTTATCTTTGTACATGTTTTCACAGAATGAGAAATATTCAGAACCTTGAGGGTCTTATTTCATTTTTTCCTTCTCAAAAGTGTGATGTGCTATAATATTACTGTCATGCACACACGTGTATCTCTACCTTCCTCTCATTAGAGCGGGAATTTAATAGTCCCAGTTGAGAATGAATAGATATTCTAGGAATCCTTGTTTGTTTGGAAGTATTCAAATCTTTCTTCTACTTAATATGAAGTTTTGAGGCCTCTGACATGAAAGTTACATGTCTCACCTAATTTCTCCTTTCAGGATATATCTCAGATTCCCCTTATTAATGTTTAGGAATCTTGTCTGCTGTGAATAATGCAAAGATGTAGTTCCCAACATATTTTGTCTGAAGCACACTTTGGTATTTATGGAATGTCCAAGATCACATAAATCCAGATATGTATGTCACATTGTATGTTGATATACTGAGGACATTCCAAAGACCTTTGTTCTCAGTGTCTATTTCTCAGTAAACTGTTGTGGCAATTAGAAGTTAAGATTTTATTCTGGTACTTGCTTAGGTTTATTTATGAGACCATTTGTTATGATTAAAGACCTGATGTGTCTCCTCATGGGGGATTATAAGTATATAATAAATTTAAAGGGACATATGTATCTGTGCACTTCTTAGGTCATTAGTTCTAAAGATATATGTCTCATTGAGTCATGAGAATGCTGTTTGGCTGTCAGCTGGTAAAGGGGCCTATCTGGACCATTTGCTGCATGTGAATGGGTCTGAAGCATTCTAGTTCTGTCAGGTCTGATTGAAGCCATATTGTTCTGAAAGAAAAATTCTGGTGCTCCCTTGCTGAGGGTCTACCTGTTTGCATGTCTTCTCTTTTGTTTGTAATGTGTTGTCCCCAGAGTCCTTGAAGTAGAAGGAAAGCAACTTCTTCATAGGAAGGGAGACATTGAAAAATACTGTATACCAGTATGGTAATTTTTAAAGGTCCCTGGGTAAACTTCAATGGCCAAAAAGAATCAGTGACAGGAAAAGTAATCCACAATCCAACATGTTACTGTGGGTCAATAGAGAACCAATAAATCATATGTATAATTTGCAACATGTCTTTAATGCAGATGGAAATTATCTGTTCTTGATGTGAGGATGGTGGAATTGAAGGGACCAGCTTCCCTTTTGGCAGCCATAACAGCCGAACACGTGCTTCTATGACTTTGACCTAGACACTAGAAAGTCAGATGCCTGCCTCGTGACAAGGAACCAATCAGAAGTTAGCTGGTGGCACTATGCTTTATGACTCTGGGTGTGATTTACGGACAAGCACCCAGCAATGACGTAGAGAGCATATCCACCACCCTGGGAGGGCCTATGTGCAGGGAGCCGTCCCTGCATTCTCCATTACAATGATGGCGCCTGCAGGCACTGAATGTAAACAAGATTATTGCGCAGGCGCTGGGTAATTTTCCATTCCTTGATCTCTGCCTATTCCGTGGCGTCATATGGCCTGATGAGCTGCAGCCAATCATAGGGTGACACGTCCCAGGCGGCGGCTGCCAGCCTTTATTAGGGGACGGGATTCTTGGCTCGGGGTCTCTGCTCTGGTAAGCTTATGCTCTCCTCTCAAGATGCATTAAAGCTTTACTGCAGAAGGATCCGAATGTCCTGTGTCGTTCTTGCTGGCGAGGCGATTGCGCGGGACATCTGGTGCCGAAACCCGGGACCTTGTTAACATCGCCGGCACTGCGGAGACCCCTCTAACGGGGCGGATTCAGAACTGCAGGGTGTTAAATTCGGAGAGGTATGCTTTATTCTGACACCTTCTTTTTTGACTTTGCTTTTAATTTGTCACCACTATGGGATGGATCAGTAAAAGCCTTAATTCTAGTCTTTATTACATTGGTCTTATATTCTGCCCACCGTGGCTGGTGTTCCAGTTTGAGACCAAGCTTACCCCAGGTAGCCTCCAGCATAATGGGCTCTTCAAAACAGAGAGACCTAATTAAAAACTGTCTAGAGATTGAGGCTTGCCGTCCCATGGTAGCAGAGAGTCAAAAAACGCTTAAAGAGGTACAGGATAATATATCAGAAACCGAACGAGATGAGATATTATGAGCTCAAAAAAGGAAGGCCATGTCTAAGGAAAAAGGCCCTCCCCAGGATACAAAAAAAGGGGGAGAGAAAATAGGGAATAACCGGTCACACCCCGGTAAATTTAAGAGAAATAAAGACTCAAAACCTAGCCTCTACCCTACGGTGAAACTAGAGGCCTTGGAGCTGAGCAACTCAGACTCTGAGATTTTAGACTCTAGTGAGGAAACAGAGCTAGAGCAAGACAGATAACACCCTGATAGATATCGGCTGCCAAAAGTGAAAGCAAATATGAGGCCATCGCCTGTTAATCCAGCGGGTGTACCTCCATCAGCACCCTCATTATTTGGTACTGACTCCATTTTACCATTAGAGGAGCGGAGGAAACTACAGATGGCTTTGCCAATCTTTGACAGGGGAAAACCAAACAAAAGGAGGGAATGGGAGCATCCTTACCCTCGGTGCCAAGAGTTACAATATCCATGGCACTCTTTACTCTTAATTTTCTAAACATTGACGCTCAGGGCCATACTGAGGCCAAGCGCCACACCTCAGAACCTAAAAGGCCAAAGAAAATGGTAAAATGGAAAGATATCTTAACTGGTGGTTGGAGAGGCCTGGATCCTATTCTCATAAGATCCAGGGGAGCTATATATGTTTTTCCACAGGATAAAGAGAATCCCCTGTGGATCCCGGAAAGACTCACCCAAAGAGCCCCTTCGGACCTTCAAAAGTCGGAACTCCACCCTCTCCCCGGGAGTTGAGAGCCACTATTATCCAGATTAACTCCTGTCCTTGACGGAGGGATTGTCATCATGGATCGCTTCAGCTGTCTCCTATTTTAAGGAATGGGTGGGGATGGGATTGTTTGGTGCAGCCGTTTGCTGCGGATTGATGTTGCTTCTCTAGCTGGTCTGTAGGCTCAGGGCTCAAACTAAGAGAGACAAGATGGTTATCGCCCAAGCGCTTGTAGCTTTGGAACAAGGGGCTTCCACTGATATTTGGCTAACTATGCTTAAGCAATAGGCCACCGGCAAGACAGCTCTTGCACACCCGGAACCTAGGCTCATTGCACATGGTAGAGTGTCTGGTTTGAGCAGCCCATGAGGGATGTTGAGCAAGGCATCGCACAGAGAGTTGTCCAGTATACAGGCTTCTCTGGAAGGCATGTTATCCTGCATAAGGCTTGCCTGTCCTAGTCTCCCTTTCCCAGAAAAACGGCAGAGGACAGGTCGAGAGCGCCTCGGGCCAAGCTAACAGCCTGATGGCTACTCTTGTACACAGTCTTAATGTTTGATTGGGAAGGTACAACCTCTGCCTCTATCCCTCAACATATGGGTGACCTATTTGCTTGTAAAAATATAAAGCCTTATCATTAATTAATAAAAAAAGGAGGAGATGTAGGGAGCCGTCCCTGCATTCTCCATTACAATGATGGCGCCTGCACGCACTGAATGTAAACAAGATTATTGCACAGGCGCTGGGTAATTTTCTATTCCTTGATATCTGCCTATTCCGTGGCATCCATATGGCCTGATGAGCTGCAGCCAATCATAGGGTGACACATCCCAGGCAGCGGCTGCCAGCCTTTATTAGGGGACGGGATTCTTGGCTCGGGGTCTCCGCTCTGGTAAGCTTATGCTCTCCTCTCAAGACGCATTAAAGCTTTACTGCAGAAGGATCCGAATGTCCTGTGTCGTTCTTGCTGGCGAGGAGATTGCACGGGACACCTATGTGCCATAACAACCAGTTGACCAATCAACAAAAGGCAAGCCTTCCAAGCCTGGAGGAACACCAATGGTGAGCCTGCGCATACCCCTAGACACTCCCCTTATGCTGTCCTATAAGTTTTCTTGGGAGACCCTAGGAGCCGTCTTTTCTAGCCATCTGTCATGGCGGGTAGGTGAAAGACCTGAGCTAACATGGGGTTAGCTCGTTAAATTACAAGAAAAGCTTCGTGCAGTTTGCAGCAAACTCTCGAATCTGCCTGGTGATTGGGGTGACCATGAATGTGGCCTGGGACCCCAGATACTTGAATTTTCAGGGGTCTAACATTTGGGGGCTCGTCCATGATTTGTGACCACCCCTCACCTGAGTGGATTCGATCTTGGAGGTAAGATGATTCGAGCTCACAACTTATATGTTCAATGTAATATGTTTGCTTGTTATGTCTCTTGCTGTTTTGTTGGTTTGGTGCCATGACTTGAATTTGATTTGTAATTCGGACTTCTGGGGGAAATAGACATGTTTCGAGACCCTGAAGTACTGCCCTGGTCAAAAGTACGAGGGTCATTTGAATTGAACCATAGGGTAAGCAGACATGCGGGCCCAGAAATAGACGTATTTCTGGAACCCCTGGTTCCACCCTGGACGAAAGTCCAAGGGTTGTTTGTAATTTTGGTTTGTGGCACCATTTCTTTGCCGCGGTTTGTGCTGTCTAATGTCTGTCCACGTTTCATATTTGTCTTGTGCGTTTGTTAAGCATCTCTTTCTGTCCCTACTGCCCACGCACATGGCATGCATGGTTCAGGGGTCTTTTCTTAATGCTCTGAGCACGTGGCGCCACCTCAATTGTGATCGGCAGATGCCTGGAGGACAGCCTTCTGCGCTAAGGACACCCAGGAGGTACTAATGGAGGCCAAGGACTTAGATCCTCCTCAGTTAGTGGTGATTTAGCTGCCAGGTTCTGCCGCCCTCTTCCAGGTGCCATTGCCTTATAAGTGGCGCAGGCGGATTGGGTTGGCGGCTGTTCTTTCCTGTCTATTCTGCGTTACCATCATTGGTTTTCAATTCAGGATCCACCATGCCACCCCCTTTCGATCCCCACCAGCGGGTCTGTGAGGCATGCCAAGTGGGGCTGTTTCTGCCCCAGCTGCCTTTGCGGGTGTTTCCCTGCTCTGAGGGCACATGGCTGCAAAGCCGCCATTTGCCTGGCTACCCGTCTTTCTGTGTTCCACACACATGGTATGCAGGGGGGCCACAGGGGTCTTTTACCCACCCCTGCATTGGCCGAGTGTCTGGGGTTACCAGCAACACCCCAAACCCAGGTCTCTCTGCCTTGAGCACCTGGAGCTCGAGCATATGAACTAATCTGGCCTGATCCGGACTTATTTAAAAAAAATGGCCTTAAAGTTATTAAGAACTATAAAAAGGGACTTTGATAAAAATTTTTATGTTGACTAAAAAATGAGGGAAAATATAGGAGACTTAAATAATAAAGAGAAAAAGAAAAAAGGAAATTTGTCTAGTAATGTCTAAGAAAGTCAGAGGAATGAACTAAAAGTTTAAAAAGAGTTAAAGCAAGTCGTAGAGGTCAGAGAAAAGGTTGTTACAAGTCAGAGAAAAATGTAAACTGTAAACTGTGATGGTTTTTTATGTCTACAAATAGTAAATTTTAAAATCAGTAATATAAGTTAAAATTTTAACCATATTAAGCTAATTCTGTTTTTAAAAAGTCCTGTTTATTTCTCAAGTAATTTATGCATACTTGTTTTAAAATGTTCTATTTCCTGGTATAACCTAAGTTCTGTTACAAGCATGTTAAGCAAAGGGTGCAAGTTACGGCCATTTTGTAACCAGCCACATGGCAAACTGGTCACATGGCTGACTGGTAGCCATTTTGCTAAAGTTAAAAAAGGATACTTAAACCGCCATCTTGACTAAAGGTGACTGCATGGAAATTAGAGGTACCATCTTAGAAACAAGTTTTTCAGTTAAGATTTAAAATGTTAATGCTTCTATATATTACAGAAAGACCTTAAGGGAATTTAAATTTCTTTTTGAAACCAGTTTTTTTTAAATGTTTCTTTTATTAATGTTTGTACTTAAAGAGTTTCAATTTAGAATTATTTTTAAGCAAAGCCTGACAATGTAAAGTTCTTGTTTTGTGAAAGATGCTAATCTATTATAAGAAGTTAAGTTTAGGATGTTGGTAGCACACACCTTTAAGCTCAGGGTGTTGATGGCACACGCCTTTAAGTTTAGGGCATTGGTGCCATACGCCTTTAATCCCAGCACTCGGGAGGAAGAGGCAGATGGTTCTTTATAAGTTCAAGGCCTGCCTGGTCCGACAGATCGAATTCCAGGAAAGGCTCCAAATATATACATGTAGCTACTATTTAAGGAATATAAGGTAGCTCTTTGCAGTTTTAAATTCAGCTGTGCTAAGTTTCAAACTTTTTACTAAGTTAAAACCAGTTACAGTCAGGCTGGAAATTAATTACAGAAATAAGACCTTACATAGCTACCTGTATGCTTCTTGTGTGCTTAAGGAAATTAACTAAAACAGACAAACAGATCTCTAATACATCAGAGATCTTCAGAATCTGGCATTTAAATTGTTATCTTAAAGTTTATAATATCAGACAGACTGCCAGATCCTGACAGTGACCCAAAGCCTCCAAAGAAGATTATGAGGCACCTCAGTTCTTGCACCTGGACCAGTGAGCGAGATACTCAGATGTGGTACCTGCCGCCTGCTAGAACCTGGCCAAGACTGTGGACAAAGCTGCTGGACACTGGAAAATTGATTGTACCCCCTTTGCCTAGACAAAACAAGGTCAGTCTTTTCCATGTCCCTCTTTCACAGAGAGAAAAAAAAAAACTCTCACAGTATAGGCCTGGCGAAGATTGCTGTTCTTTGAGACAGCTGTCTCCAGCAGTAATGGAGAAACTTGGGTATGGCTAACTGTATATGGACTGGCTTCTAGACTTGCTTCTGTCACTTTTTAGTAGATTCGGATAAAATATACCCTTCTCAGATCTCTGAAATATTACAGGTTGCCAGCTTGACAGCATCAACCTGTCAGATCCACTATAGACTAGTCAGTATGTTAGCTGATAAAATAGTGTCTATCTACTGTTCAGGCACAAGCTCAAGGTTTTTAAGTTTATTTTGGTTGTCATCTAAGTACAAACATAAAGGACTTTTCATCAGGCCAAAGGCACCTCTGTCCAATCCATACCTGGCTCTCTGGACAGAAGAAAAATATACATGGTTATAGCCCAAATCTGTAGTTTTTGCTAGGACTCAAAGTTATAAATATGTTCCTGCTGTTTGAACAGATATCCAGATATCTGCTTTATCAGCACTGTGGGCTTCAGTAAATAAGTTTTAACCTCTGTTCCTAGTTTAAACAAATCTTAAACAGGTTTCTGCTTCTGGCAGACATCTGAATGTCAGTTGCTGACTACAGGCTGTTCTAAGTAGACTGCGAGCCCTGGACTTGCTGTGGATGTGAACCAGTCCAGCTGATGTGGACAACCCCTGTCTCTGCAACAGAGTCTGCCCAAACCCCCTGATGGATTCCTCATTGCCTAAATTCCTTTTTGCTTTTGACTAGCATTTCAACCTTCTGGGGTCCCTAACTTCGTCCCAAAGTCAGCAGGAAGCAGTTTGGAAAATAATTTCGCCACCCATTTTCCCTGGTTAAAATGCTAAGTCAGGAGGGACTCCCTTGCATGGGGATGTCAATATCTATCACTCCCTGATGGGGATGCTAGAGAGACAGCAATTCCATGATTGGAATTTCCAAAAAAGAAAATGGGGGAATGAAGGGACCAGCTTCCCTTTTGGCAGCCACAACGGCCGAACACCTGCTTCTATGACCTTGACCTAGACACTAGAAAGTCAGATGCCTGCCTCGTGACAAGGAACCAATCAGAAGTTAGCTGGTGGCACTATGCTTTACGACCCTGGATGTACTTTACGGACAAGTGCACAGCAATGACTTAGAGAGCATAGAAACCACCCTGGGAGGGCCTATGGGCCATAACTGTCAGTAGACCAATCAACACAGGGCAAGCCCTCCAAGCCTGGAGGCACACCAATCGTGAGCCTGTGCATACCCCTAGACACTCCACTTACACAGTCCTATAAGATCTCTTGGAAGACCCTAGGAGCCGTCTTTTCTAGCCATCCACCATGGCGGGTGGGTGAAAGACCCGAGCTAACATGGGGTTAGCTCGTTAAATTACAATAAAGCTTCTGCAGTTTGCAGCAAGCTCAAGAATCTGCCTGGTGATTGGGGTGATGGCGAACGTGGCCTGGGACCACGGATGCTTGAGTTTTCTGGTGTCTAACAGAATGTGTAGTGACTCAGAGGTGCCTAGAATAAAGTTTAAGTAGCTTTCATAAAATATTTGGTTGTGGTTACTTCATCAGGTATTAGGACTTAGCTCTGAATTTGCGGGCCATAGGTTTTCTAGTCTAATCCATTTTAATCAGAATGAGGAGGCCTCATTCTGTCGGGGTTTTCTGTTTCCATATGCTTCTTCTAATAGAAGAACACATGGGGCCAATATTGTAGGAGGGAGAATGGGTCAGCAACTCTACCTGGGATAACACATGTGTGAAATTCTGGTCTACAGGTATGGACAACAATACACAAATTTGAGTGAATAAAGGGTCAAAAGATCTCCGGGAAGAGCAAAAAGTTTGCACATTACCCTCCAAGTAGAGGCATCATCATGAATGCCCCTCTCACTTGTCATGCGTGCTAGGACCTCTCCAATGAGTTAACCTGTGCCTGTCATGTAGATGAAGGAAAGACCTCAGAAAAAAGAAAGCTCAAGAGAAATGAAAAAGGCCCATCCATCAGATGTGTTAATTGTTAGTGTTTCTTAAGCTTTTAAGGAAGCAGAAGGCTTTCGTGGGTCAATGATTTTCTGGTATAAGCCATGGTAAACTGGTGATGATCCATTGAGTTTCACTTAAGCTCTAGTTCCTAAATTATGTTTGCTTCTCAAAGAGGATGACAGCATTGGGCCACATTTCTAAGAGTGTAAATGTGTCAGCTATTCTGTGTGAACAAAATTGTTCATTGAGGACTCTATAGGGAAGCCATGAGTAAGTCACATGGATGATAATATAGCCTGTCAGGTAGACTATGAACTAATATGTGCCTCTTCTGTGGGTGTAGGAATGTCAGTTCCTATGTTAATACAAATGTACCATCCATCAGTTATTCTAGTGTTTAGGCCTCCCTCAATCTTAAGGCATTGAAAGGAGTTTGTGGGTTTTAAGAATGCTGTGCAGTGCCACTGTGATCTTGATTTGATCTACTTCAGCTTCTTTCTATGGTGATTTCTGGGTTTACATGCTTCTACAAGAGATGGAATGCCTGGTTCCCATTTTGTAAGAAAGGGAATTAGTGATCACTTCCTGTATAGATGGTATGTGTGTGTTTGTCCATTCTGCAGAAATGGATAGTGTTAGAGACCCTTGAGTGAGATGAAAGGGCAGAAGAGATCCAGAGTCACAGGAAAATGGTTCAAGAGGACCCTCTCAATGTGAGGGATCATTCAGAACTTCCTCAGTTATGGACTCTGTTTGCTCCCCACCAGTAGAGAGTGAAATATCCTGTGACTGTTCTGAGAATATGGGAAGTTCTGGAGACACAGATGTGTCTAGATGGATTTTAAAGTCCGACTTATCTTTTGTATTGAACGTCAGGGAGTCCTGCACTGTAATGGCATTCCTGGGAGATTGTTTTTCACTTGAATTCTTGCCTGAGTAATTGGCATCAGAATGTGATCTACTCATGCTTCCTAGTGCAGGGGCTGCCTGTTGAATTCTATTTCTCATACAGTAGGAGTCCCTGTGGTCATCTTTTATAGAGGGCATCTTCCACCCTCAATGGCATATGTGTGAAAGTCCAATCTACAGGTATTGATGGTGTTGATGGTCCTTGGTTGAAGGGAACAGGATGTACAGAGTCAGGGACAGAGCAAAATTGGTCCTCAGTACCCAATGAAGGAGAGGCATCACCGTTAATTTCTTGCACAAAAGATGAGAAATCTAAGGGCCCTCAGGAAGATCTGGAAGTAACATGGGCCTCTTCTGTGGATTCAGGAATGTCTGGAGAATCAGGTGACTCCATTATAATATCAGTGTCCCATTTATCTGAAGTGTTTTGTGTTACATCTCCCACAGCTCTTAAGGCAGTACAAGGAGTCTATTGTTCATGTTTTGCAACTCTAGGCCATTTTAATCTGGTTTTGATCTACTGAGATCTCCTTGTGCTGTAGTTTCATGATTCAGTCTCCTTACCCTAGAGCAGGAACCCCAGGGCCCTACTTTTTAAGTGGGAGATTGATTGATATCTTCATTCTGGTAAGACAAATGTGTGTATGTTCAATCTGATGCAATGGATAGTTTTATAGGCCCTTCAGTGAACTGCAATGGGCTTGAAAAAACCTGGCCCAGATCAATATCGATCCAGATACCTCTCTGATGGTGAGGAATTATCGAAATAAACTCCAACACATGTGGACTGTGTTTGGGCTTCAACAGTAGAGATGGAAGTAATCTTTTCTTGTTCTGAGAATAATGGAAAGTTTAGACACCCAGATGTTCCAAGAACAATGTCAAAGTACCATTCATCTTTTTAGTTAGATGTTAGGCCTTCCTTTTTAGTTAGATTTTAAAGCAGAGGTAGAAGGTTCTGGGTCATTGGATTTCTGCTCTAAGTTATTACCATCAGGTTGTGATCTATTGAGTCTTCCTCGTGCTGTGTCTGACTGTTGAATACTGCTTTTCATACAAGTGGATGGCATGCTGTCATCTTTTAAAGAGGAATAAGTTGTCAACACTTCCACCTGAGAGAAACTATGTGTGAGATTGCAATCTACAGGAATGGAAAATTTTGTAGGCCCCTGAGTGAAGTTCAATGGCTGAGAACAATCAGTGACAGAGAAAAATTGGTTTAGTGAACCTTATACAGGTGAGTCCTCAGCCAGAATTTCTCCCTCACTCTTAAATGATGTTCAGACCCCAACAAGGTAGCTGAAACTAACTAGTTACTCCTCTGAGGATGAAGGAAACTCAGGGCACTCTGATGTCCCCATGGTAATGCCAATGATCCTTTCATCAGATATGCAAAGTTTTAGGCCTCCCTCAGCTCTAAAGGCAGTGCAGGGATTTTGTGGGTCATAGGATTGCTGTACAATGCAATTTTGATCTGATTGTGATCTTCTGATTCTTCCTTTTATTGTTCTTTCCTGTTTCAATCTGCTTCCCCCAGAGGAGGAACGAATGGAATCAATTTTGTAAGAGGGAGAATGTGTGATGTCTTTCTTCAGGAAGGGCATATATGTGTATGTACCGTCTGGAGGAATGAATAGTGTTATATGCCCTGGAGTGACCTCACATGGCAGAATTGATCCACAGCCAAAGCAAAATGGTTCCACAGAATTTTCTGAAGGTGAGGGATCATCCACAGTACCTCTGTGATATGTGTAATGTGCTTGGGCTTCACCAGAAGAGATGGAAGTAACCAGTGCCTGTTCTGAGAATGAAGGAAGGTTTAGAGACCCAGAAGTACCAAGAACAATGTCCCATTCATCTTTTGTGTTGGATTTTATGCCTCCCTCAGATGTCAAAGTAGATGTGGGAGATTCTCGGTAATTAGATTCCTGGCATGAGCAAATATCACCAGAATGTGATCTAACGAGTCTTCCGTGTGTTGTGCCTCTCTGGTGATTTCTGATTTTCATACATGAGGATGGCATGGGGTCCTCTGTGAAAGGGGACGAAGCTTTCTACTCCTCCATGTGAGAGGATCTATGCGTGAACTTCCAGTCTACAGAAATGGACAGTGTTATAGGCCCTTGAGTGAACTGCAAAGACTGATGAGTTCCAGGTAAAGTGCAACATTTATCCAGCAACCCCTCTGCATGGGAGTCTTCATCCAGAACTTCCCCCTCACTTGTGCATGATGTTAAGGCCCCTCCAAGAGGTCTGGAAGTAACTTGGGCCTTTACTGAGTAAGAAGGAATGTCTGTCCCCATAGTGTTACCAGTGTCCCATTCAGCAGATGTGCTAGGTTTTAGATGTCCTTCAGTTCTTAAGGCAGTGCATGTAGTTTGTGGGTAATAGGATTGCTGTGAAATGCCATTGTGATTTGCTTTTGATCAAGTGTGTCTTGCTTCTACAGTAGTTCCCTATTTTAATCTGCTTCTCCAAGAGAAGGAACATCTGAAACCCAATTTGTATGAGGAAGAATGTGTGATCTCTTCCACTGGGAATGACACATATGTGTATGTACAGTCTACAAGAATAGATAGGTTTATAGGCCCTTGAGTGATCTGAAAGTGAAGAATAGAACCACGGACAGAGTAAAATGTTTTTAGAGACCCCTCTGAAGGTGTGGGATTATCCAGAATTCCGTCAATGGTTGACTGTCTTTGGTCTCCATCAATAGACATGTAAGCAACCAGTGTCTTTTCTGAGAATACAGGAAAGTCTAGAGACCCAGATGTACCAATAACAATATCCCACTCATCTTTTGTATTGGCTGTTAGGACTCCCTCGACTATTAAGGCTTTGGTGGAAGTTTGTTCGTCATAGGATTTCTGACATGAGCAATTGCCATCAGGATATGATCTATTCAGGTTTCCTTGTGCAATGGCTGCCGGTTGAATTTTGGAATTCATAGAAGAGCATGGCCTAAGGTCCTCTTTTATAGAGGGGGAACGCAGCTCATTGTCCTGAGAGGGCATATGTGTGAACATCCACTCTACAGGTATGGACTGTCTTTGTTTTATTGAACTGGAGATGTTGAAAAGAATGTGGAACAGAGCAAAATCTGTCTTCAGCCACAGCTGCAGGAGTGGAATAATCCAGAACTCCTCCTTCCCTTGTGGATGATGCTAAGGCCTTTCCACTAGATCTGTAACCTACATGGACTACTTCTGAGAATGTAGTAATTTCTGGAGACTCAGATGTTGCCATTAAAATACCAGTGTTCAATTCATCATAATTTCTTGCTGATAGGACTCACTGATCTCGTAAGGCAGAGCTTGGAGTTTGTAGAACATATTTTTGCAACTCTTGGTCAGTGTGTCCTGGTTTTGATCTATTGAGGCTTCCTTTTGGAGTGCTTTCCTGATATAATCTGCTTCTCCTAGAGCACAGACCCCTGGGCCCCACTTTGTAAGAGAGAGAGTGTGTGATATCTTCATCAGGGTAGGACATATATTTATATGTCCAATCTGCTGGGATGGGTAGTGTTACAGGTCCTTTAGTGAACTTCAAGGGCCCAAAAGAAGAAGAACCACAGGAAAATGCTTCCTGAGATCCCTCTGAATTTGAGGGATTTACCAGAGCACCTACCTCACATGTGGAATATGCTTGGGCTTTGCCAGTAAAGATGGAAATAACCTGTGTCTGTTGAAACAATAAAGGAAGCTTTAGGGAACCAGATGTAACAAGTAAAATGTCAAACTCCCATTCATATTTTGTATTGGATGTTAGTCCTTCCACATCTATTAAGACATTGGTGGGAGTTGATGGCTCATTGAATTTCTGCCCTGAGCAATTGTCATCATGTTGTGATCTACTTAGCCTTCCTTGTGCAGCAGCTACATGTTGAATTCTGGATTTCAAAGAAGAGGTGGCCTTAGGGTCCTCTTTTATACAGGAAAATGTGTCAGCTCTTTCACCCTAGAAGTTAAATGTGTGAATATCCAATCTTCAGGTATGGAAAGTGCTGTTGGTTTTTGATTGAACTGCAAAGGCTGAAAAGAGTCAGGGAAACAGCAATATAGGTTCACAGGTCCCTCTGTAGGGAAGGAATCATCCAGAACTCTTCCCTCAGAGGTGGATGATGATAAGGCCCTTCCAGTAGAGCTGGAATTAACCTTGCATCTTCTGAGGAAGAATAAATGTCTGGAGAATCAGATGTCTCCATTATAATATCTGTGTTCCATTCCTCAGAAGTATTTTTTGTTAGGACTCACTCACCCCTGAAGGCAGGGCAGGGAGTTTGTGAATCATATTTGGCAAATCTAAGACATTGTGTTCTGGTTGACCCACTGAGCCTTCCTGGTGCTGTATTTTACTAATTCCTCTGCTTCTCCTAGATGAAGAAATCCTGTGCCCCACTTTCCACGAGGGTATATGAGTGATCTCTTCCTCTGGGTAGGGCATATGTTTGTTTGTCCAGTCTGCAGGAATTGATAGGGTTACAGGGCCTTGAGTGAACTGGAAGGCCCAATAGAACAAGAGCTAAACAAAATTTATTCACAGACTTTTCTGAAGGTGAGGGATCATCTAAAACTCCTCCCTCACTGGTGGGTGGTACTAGAGCACCACCAGTACCTGCTTAAATATTCATGTAAGAATGGGGATTCTCTTTATGAAATGACAAACGTTTTAATATTTTAATTGGTGTAAAATTGTTGTTCTGTCCCGCATTTGCAGAAGGAATTGCTTAGAAGCATTTTGTTCTAGATTTGTAGAATTTGGTCATGATTGGTCTCTATGAGTTTGCCTAAGTTTTCTTTAAGGTCTAATGGAAACTTTCTGGTCTCCCTTACTACATGGACAGTAAATGAGGCCCTGTTCTGGAGAGGGGACTCTTCTGGCTTTGTCTTCCAGATATAATGAATATCTCTGCGACCAGTTGACAGACGCAGAGGTGACCCTAGATCCTGAAACAGATTTTGAAGATGAATCAGTTTTCAGGGACTTATGAATAGTTGGGGTATTTACCAGTCCACATTGATCAGAGGAATGTTGTCCAGTTTGTGTGGCAAAATTTCCTGTGTTCTTTGCTTTGGCATTCCTTGGAACAGGTTCCAAAGACATTTCTGAGCCACTTACCAGATCAATGAGGAGGGAGTTTTGAAAATATTTGTACAGCAGACATCTTCAGGAAAATAACAGTAGCACAAACAAACAGATCAACAATTCAGTAATGGTGCCCCCTGAAACTGAGGGGATTGTGTAATGCAGAAGATACAGTCAGCAAGACAAGACAGCCATCCACAGAATGGGAAAAGAATTTCACCCACCCCACATCTATCAAAAGGCTAATTTCTAAAATATACAAAGAAATGTAGAAACTAGTCACCATACACCAAATAATCCAATTAAGTGGTTGGGTATAGAGCTAAATAGAAAAGACAAAACAGGGTTGTACTTCTTGTGGAAGAGAAAATCTATTAATAAAATCTTGGAGCAGGTCCTTCATGGACTGTATTCATTGAGATTCAGTACCCTCATATTGGTTAACAGTTTCAGTTGCTTGGAAATGCCCAAACCTTTTGACAGAGGCTCATTTGGGGAATCAACTCCATTATATGGTGACAAAAAAAGATGTAAAATGGAAGATACATTAGGAAATTGAAATCCCCAAGTACAAAACTTCATCACAGTTGCTCACTGCTTCTTGGGCCCATGATATAGGCAGAGAGATTACTGTCACAGTTGCCAGGAAACACTTATGATCTGTCTGTCACAATCTATTACATCTACAAATAGTAAACCGACCAATCCCAATCATCACCTCAAAATTTATCCTCCTGGACGTAGGCAGAAAGAAGAAGTCTCTCTCTGGTTTTAACTATTTTTACTTCTATTGTCTCACATTTTTCAACTAAGGCTTCAGTCCAGTAATATGTATTAAGATGCATCATTATACCATTCCAATTGATTTATGAATTCTTAGATACAGCCCATATGCTGCAGTTCCAAAAATGGATACAAAACAAGTCTTTTGTACTTTTTGGAAAGGTTTCAGGTTTCCGGGTATTTTACTCATACATTTTGGCACATTAGTAGTTTTACTTTTTAGCCTTTTTTTTCCATTTATTAAATTTAAATTAGAAACAATATTGTTTTACATGTCGATCTCAGTTTCTGCTACCTCCCATCCTCCCCTGCACCCTCAAAATTCCTACCTCCCCCCCCATAACATTTCTGCTACCCTGGGCGAGTGTGGTCTTCCATAATGGGGTTCTTAAGAGTCTGTCTTATCATTTGTGATAGGGCCTAGGCTCTCTCGTGTAGTCTAGGCTTAGGGAATATCCCTCTATGTAAAATGGGCTCCCAAATTCCATTCTTATGCTAAGTATAAGTACTGATCTTCTACAAGATGCCCCAGAGATTTCTGAAGATTCCTCAGTGACACCCGCATTCATTGGTTCTAGATGCGTTCCATTCTGGATACCCAGGGAGCAGTCTGGAGGACAAGTGCTATGCCATGTTCAGTTGAGCGGTTTCTCTGGGTTTCACCAGCCTGGTATTGGCCCCTTTGCTCATCACCCCTCTGTAACCTGATTCCAGTTTAGCTCTGGGTGTCTGTTTTGACTTGTATACAATGCTGAAGGAAGGCTCTATGATGGCATATTCGTTGAAGATCTATCTCCTTATCAGGGGAGGGCAAAGAAGTTAGCCACTCCATTGTTTCTTAGCTGAGTATTTAGTGTCATCCTTGTAGATATTCAGACTTTTCCCTAGTGCCTGATTTCTCTTTAAACCTATACTGGCTCCCTATCTGATGGCATCTGTTGTTTTGCTCTCCACTATTCTTCCCCCTACACAGCCAGTAGCTTCTGTAAGGCAAAGGACACAGTCAGCAATACAAAATATCAGCACACAGAATGAGAAAAATATATACCAACCCCATAGCAGAGAGAAATCCGATCTCCAGAATTTACAGAGAATTTAAGAAGCTACTTTCCAAAACAAGAAATTAACCAATGTAAAATGGCATACAGTGGTGAATCGAGAATTCCCAATAGAAGAATCTAAAAATGGCTTAAAGATACATTAAAATGAGCTCAACATCCTTAGACATCAGGGTAGTTCAAATCTAAACAACTTTTTAGGTTTTAGTAGGGATGTCATATTCAAAAAATTCGTAATAATGGAAAGAATATTCAGTGCTAAATGGAGGACTTCTTTGACTGATGATATGGGTTCAAACAATTCCACAATGTTTGGAAAATGACATATGCCTTGTGAAAGAGGGAAACATAGGTAACACTGAATATAAGGCATAAAATTGAAAAATATGCTCACATACATTCCATTGTAAAGCAACAAGAAATGATACTTTTCTCTAAATTTCTAATATATTTGTTTGGGGAATATATTATATTACTCAAGAAGAGGTTACCATTCCCTAAATCATGAGCCTACAGAGGCAACTAGATTAATTTTGAGATTTTTGGTGTGTTACCTGAAATAATATTACACCCACTTTGGGAGAAGACACAATATATTCTTTCTATATAGTCTTTATTTTATGAAATCATTGTTGTTAACAATTCCTTGAATCATGTGGACAAGCTTGGTGGTCTCAACAGATTTTTTATGTCAAATATCTGAAAAGATTGTTATCTATACATTTTTAGACAACAGTCTTACCTGTTCTCACTAAAAATAAATATCTACCAGAGAAAGGTATTTTTATCTTTTCAGATCAATGGACTATAAACTCTGATAGTCTTAGATTCTTTTTGATTTGTGTCGGTATATGGTTTGTAGAAATCAACACATTGTTCATGTTTTGAAATTGGACAGCTCTAATACTGGATATGGCATCCTAGATTATAATATGTAAGTATGATTTTGGGATACTTTCTGAACTTTTTGAGATGTAGATGGATTTTTTCCCTCCTTGCCATGTCCTCAAATTTATTTACTGAAACACTATTCTAAATTATTAGCTGTCCATGTACTACCCATTATTCTACTTGTGATCAGAGAGCATCTAAAAAGAATAGGCTCCATAATATGGAAAATGATGGATACCACAAGACTTTGAAAATTTTGACCTGACAAATCTTGCAGGGATTTTATCCATGTTTGAGAAATATTCCGTCTAAGTGTAAATGATTAAAATACATTACATTACATGTTTTCTAGCTAGATAAGCCACAGATTCAATGGAAACTAGAAAGGGAAAATCTTCATATTTCACGGTTTAAACAATTTTTCATTACATCTTGTATATCTCTCCTACTAATGTTCTCACTAAGAAAATACACTTCCTTAAACTTCTTAATTCTACATTTCCAATAGAACAACTTGTTGCTTATATGCAAATCAAGAGGCAAAGTTCATACTGTTTTCTATTCAAAATGAGTGTAGTTTTCATTTGAAGTGATATACTTGCCATGCAGTGGTCTGGGAACTAAAGCTTCAGGTTTTTTAAAATGACATTTTGCAAGTAGAAAATAAAGGATAGGATGGAAGAAAGAATGAATGAGGGAGTATTAACTAAAATAAGAAAGACAAAATTAAAAAGAAAATATAAAATGAATAGTAACAGGGAATAATATTAAAGATAAAGAGTATAAAGTGATTCTGAAAAGGCAAGTAGGAATGTAGAAGCAAATAAGATTAAAATAAATGAAACTAGAACCCAAAACGGTAATGATTATGATTTCAGTAGTGTACATTCTAATTAATTTAATTTAGATTAGATAGCAGTAACTAATGATAAAGGGGACATGAATATGCCAAAGAAAAGACATAAGCGATAGTCTTCATACATACAATGAAGATTTTATTATAGCATAATTTAACCTAAGAAAGGTGTATATCATACAATAAATTGTTTTATTCCAATAAGAATATCATTTTTCTCATGATCATCAAGACCATTATTTCTTTTAAAAATTTCTGTAGGTTTAATTCATCCTGGGTTTACCTTAATGAACATTGCCAAAGACATTGTGGGGTAGTTTTGCTAGTTTTTGAGTTTTCACTATTTTAAAGTTATATGAAATTGCAAAGTACACAACGTAAATGGAATGCTTTGGAGTCCCCTTATAAAGCAGAATTGACAATCACATCACAATCTTAACAGTGAAAACATAGCAAACGCCAAGTAGATCAAAATTATCTCCTCAACTTTAAATGTAGTGAACGAATAGCCAGGATAGGCTGTGTCCCCTGAACATGTGTCATGGTTTGATAAAAAGAGCCAGTGAATAAGTAGGGAAAATAAGAGGCGCTCCATAAAATTTGAATCTCTCTTTAGAATTCTGGATTGTCTGTTATTCATCAAGCATGAAGTTAAAATCTTCTGGAAAGGTACCAACTTACCCAAACATTTTATGTAGACTCCTGGAATAATACATTTTATTTCTTGCTTTACATGGCCACCATTCATGTGTGAGACTGTGACTTTTAATACTTCACATTAAAGGATTCTAGATCCAAGTATGTCTTGGGAATGTACAGATCCTATCAAGGCCTCAATTTTTAAATATCCCTGAATTGTAATTGATGAAACAACCTTGACCATGTCTGTGGAATGTAGACTCTAAAATAGACTTGTATAGATGTTAAATTAGATTAAGTAGGACAGATATATTATTAGAGAAAAGCACCTTCCTCATTATTCTTAATCCAGTTTAAGATATAACTTGAAACCGGGGTTGGAGGCACAGGTCTTAATTCCCAGTACTCGAGAGTGAGAGGGCGTTGGATCTCTGTGAGTTTGAGATAAACCTGGTCTACAAGAGCTTATTCCAGGAGAGTCTCCAAAACCACAGATACACCCTGTCTCAAAAATAATAAAATAACATGAAAGAATATGAAATAGCTTGAAATCTTACACAATTAATATGTCAATAGAAAACTTAACACTTGGTTGATATTTCTGACTCTAAATTCATTACTCCCAATTTATTCCTTAAGAAAGAGGATATCGACCAAAGAAAGCCTTTGACTGACATTTTCTCAAACTGTATTCAGTGACATCATATGACCTTGATTGAATAATTGTGCCAGATAAAAGCCTATATTGTTCATGGCTCTGTCCATGGCCTGATAGGTGTCACTTACCACATTGTGAATATTAAAGGTTCTACAGGACACATGTATTGGATAGTGAATTACCCTATGAAAACTGTGATTCACATATGTTCTCTAATTTTTCTTCCAGTGCTATGGGGAGAGGGATCCTACTGTGATTGACAAACAAAAATAATGAAACATATGTATGACAGCATACCCACAAAGTAGCACAATACTACACAAACATGACCACACATTACATCTTCCTTTGCCTTCTCTTAGAAAATAATTCTTGCCAGGTGTTGGTGGATCACGCCTTTAGTCCCAGCACTTGGGAGGCAGAGGCAGGTAGATCTCTCTGATTTCGGGACCAGACTGGTCTACAAGAACTAGTTCCAGGACAGCCTCTAAATGCCACAGATACACCCCGTCTCAAAAAACCAAAAAAAAAAAAGAAAATAATTCTATCTTTAAGTTGTAAGCATTCATTTTGCTTCTTCTATCTCAAAGGTCCCTTATACATCTCCAGGAAATCATAAGTTTATGGGAAGTCATGGTGAGTTACAGGACTAAATGGAAACACCCAATAGTGTTTTACTTCTTATGGAAGCAAAAATCTTCTAATGAAAGACTTGGAGCAGATCCTTCACAGGTTGTATTTATTGAGGTTACATACTCTCAGGTTGGTTAACCATTCCAGGTACTTGAAAATGGGAAAACCTTTTCTCATAGGCTCATTTGGAGATTTAAGTCCATTGTATGGTTAAATTTGATGTTGTACAATGGCACATATCTTAGGATATTAAAATCCCCACATACAAAACTGCATCTCAGATGCTCTGTTTTTCTTGGGCTTATGGTATGGGCAGAGAGATTTATGTCACAGTTGCCAGGAAATACTCAGGATCTCGCTGTCAAAATCTATTACATCTTCAAACTCTAAACCAACCACACCCACTCATGACCTCACAATTTATCCTCCTGATCTTAGGCAGAAGACACAAGTCTGTCTCTGGCTTTAACTATTTTTACTTCTGCTGCCGCACACTAACCTACTATGATTTCAATCCAGTACACATGTAAGTAAATGTATCATTATACTACTTCAGTTTCTTGATGACCACTTAGATATATCCCATATGCTGCAGTTCCCAAAATGTAGACAAACTAAGTTTCTTATAGTTTTTGTGAAAGTTTAAGGCTTAATGTTATTTCACTCATAATTTTTGGTATGTTAGTTCTGATAATATTACCTTTTCGCTACAAATTTATTTAAACTAGAAACAAGATTGTCAATCCCATTTCCCTCTTCATCCCCTCCTCCCATGCCCCCAATTATCAACCTACTTATCCCATACCATTTATACTCTCTAAGGAGTGTGAATTCTTATTCAGATTCCATGGAAAATAAGTCTGCACGCAGGGTTTTAGGACCCTTTAAAAGACACATCCCTACCCACCCTCTCCAACCATGTCAGAAAATCTAAAGTTGATGGATATTCTAATATTCGTGTTCCATTGCTCAGGGTTCTATTTCCTTAGTGCGCTTTCCCCTTTCACATAAACAAATGACCAACTCCTGAGCTGAGAAAGCCATGGAGGCTCTCTGTGAACTCTCTCCATACCCAGTCTCGGTTGAACGGGATGTCCCAGAGATCTTTTTCTGGAGCTGACCAAATGCTGCCATAACCCATGAGGACAGTGTGTTTCCCAAGGAAGAGGCCCACCACCACATTGGCTTAATCACCTGTGGGGTTCAGACTTATGACTTTGGAAGTTTCTTCCCTCCACTGTTTGGACCCCTGTGTCATCTAAATGGTTCGGGCATTTTTTGTTCCACAATGGTCGATGAGTTAAAGCTGACTCCGTCTTCTGAGATGTTGGGTACCTAGCCTCCTTCAGCCACCCCCATTGGAAGTACATCTTATGTTTAAGGGAAACTCGCTGCTACTGTTACGGTGGAAAAACTGTTCAATGCCATTTTGTGGAGCAACATCAAATAACCTAAGAAGTACATCAGGGGACTAAGAGAATGAACGGAATCACATTACTGTAAAAAATGCGAGTTTTCCATGGTTAGCTTCTTTCAGTTAGGTTTATATTGCATTTCTTAGATTAGATTGAAAGATCATGTGACTGCATCTACTAGGGTGCAAGAGATGATGTCAGCAGCAGGATTGAGTTCATTAGGCAGAGACAGCTTCCTCCAGGAGTATGCTGGTAGCCACCCTCTGGATATATAATGCATTTATCCAAGACTACCTTAAGCCTAGGACTGTCTGTGTGTATCTCTGTCATTTCAATCTCTAACTATCTTTCTAGCACACACTGTCTATGTCTCTGTTTCTGTGTATCTCTGTCTCTCACTGTCTCCATCTCTCTGTGTATGTCTCTATACCGTAATTGGGTGTCTATAATTCTAACTGCTTTGCAATGTGTTTGCCTCCTACACTAATCCAAGGGCTCTGACTCTCTGTATAGTCCACTGTTTTGTTCGCTGCACCCTGGGTGAATCCCTGAAGCTGTACTTGTTCTGGACTGGTCTCCACCTAAACTGAGCTATTATCTATCTGTTTCTCTCTATATATCTTTCATTCTCCCTCTCTCTCTCTCTCTCTCTCTCTCTCTCTCTCTCTCTCTCTCCTCTGTCTCTCTCTCTCCATGTGTGTTTGTGTGTGTGTGTGTGTGTGTGTGTGTGTGTGTGTGTGTGTGTCTGTCTGTCTGTCTGTCTGTCTGTCTGAGTCCTGAAGAGCATGCTAATAGTTTCTAAAATGGCAAAATTAAGGTGATTTTTATTGTCCAAAATATACCCTTCCCGTTCCAAAATGAAAATGCTTCCAGCCAAGTTGCTTCTATCATAAAGAAGAAGCAGATGTGTCTCCTCTTTATGTTTTTGATTACCCAAAATATCCCTGTAAGTTCCAGACAGCTGAATGGGACCCATGCAAACAGCTCCAAAGATGTATTTCAGAAAAACTAGTATTCAGCCTGTGTATGATGCCGGATTCTTTTCTTCATCATCTGGAATCTCTCTTTTGTCAATCACTCCATCATCTGTCTTATCACCGTTCTGATACCAGGACATCAGAAACACTCTTGTTTCTAAACTTAACTGCATCTCATAAACGGATGACACCTATTGAGGTCTAGGAGACACGAGTGAGTGTTACCTGGCCTGTCCAAAAAGGGAACAAACAGTTATTCCAGGATGGGGTAGTACAACAACATTCTCATATCCCCAATGATGGTCAATGCCCTACTTCAGCAGGTTGCAATCTTGAGAACTCGATATCCATATTCCCTAAATTGCCATTTCTAAAATCATAACAATCAGTATTCAGGGAACGTAGGGATGAAAGGTGAAGGCATTTCTCTCTCTGTCTCTCTGTCTCTATCTCTGTCTCTGTCTCTGTCTCTGTCTGTCTCTCTCTCTCTCCCAATCTCTCACCCTCTCTCTGTCGTTTTGTGTTTGGCTCTGCAACCTGGATGAATAGCAGCAGCTCTGGACTTGCTCAGGACTGTTCTCTACCAAATCTGATCCTTCTGTCTGTCAGTTTGCATGTGTGTCCCTTGCTGTGTGTGTTTTTGTCTCTGTCAGAGTATTGAAGACCATGCTAAACCACTCTAAAATTGCAAAATTAACGTGCCTTTTATTGTCCTGTAGATACGCTTCTTTATCAAACATGTGAATGATTTCAGCCAAGTTGCTTGTATCAAGAGAAGGCAAGTGATGTGTCTCCAATTTATGTTTTTGGCACACCCAATGTTTTCCTGTAAGTTCCAATGAGCTAAATGGGACCCACGCTTAAAGGTCCAAAGATTCATTCCAGATAAATAGTATTCATTCCCACACTGATCCCAGATTCCTCTCCTCCTCCTCTGGTAACTTTCCCTGAGAAAACCCTCCACCATTTGACCATAAAACCTTCAGTCACCTGGACTTAAAAAATATTTTGTCTTCTAAATTTAACTCCATCTCCTACACTTCTGACATGTATTGAGGTCTAGGAGACCCGAATGAGTGCTACCTGGCCTGTCCAAAAAGGGAACAAAAGTGTATTCCAGGATGTGGTAGTACGACATCAGGTCCCCAATGATGGTCAATGCCCTGTTTCAGCAGCATGCTATCTTGAGAACTCTATATCCTTATTCCCTAAATTGCCAGTTCTAAAACCACAGCAATCAGTATTCAGGGAAATTAGGAATAAGAGGTGCAGGCATCAATCTGGCCTGTCCAATGCACCTGTCTTGATGCACTCATTCAGGCAGGCTTCTGTCAATGCAGGCTTTAATGTTTACTATGTCTGGCCTCTGTCAATGCAGGCTTCTATGTTTACTACGTCTGCAAGAAGATTTAAAGGACCCTGTTAAAAGACAGATCCTGACCCACTTAAGCTCTCTTATTCTCTCTCTCTCTCTCTCTCTCTCTCTCTCTCTCTCTCTCTCTTTCTCTCTCTCTCCCAGTTTCTCACCCTCCCTCTGGCATTCTGTCTTTGCCTCTGCAACCTAGATGAATACCAGCAGCTCTGAACTTGTTCAGGACTGTTCTCTACCAAATCTGATCCTTATGTCTGTCAGTTTGCATGTGTCTCCCTTGCTGTGTGTGTTTCTCTCTCTGTCAGAGTATTGAAGACCATGGTAAACCACACTTAAATGGCAAAATTAAGGTGCTTTTTATTGTCCTGTAGATGCCCTCCTTTTTCAAACATGTGAATGCTTTCAGTCATGTTTCTTGTATCAAAAAGGCAGCTGATGTGTCTCTAAATTATGTTTTTGGCAAACCCAAAGTTTTCATATAAGATCCAGTGAGCTGAATGTGACCCATACAAAAAGGTCCCAAGATTGACTCCAGATAAATAGTATTCATCCTCTCAATGTTCCCAGATTCCTCTCTTCATCATCTGGTACTTCCCTGGGAAAACACTCCCTCATCTGACCACGCAACCCTCTGTCAGCAGGACATAGGAAATATTTTGTTTTCTAAACTTAAACTCATCTCCTACACTGGTGACACCCCAAGACAGTGCCACAAATTCTGGGAATTTATTGAGCAACCAGGTACTCCAGGATGTGGTAGTACACCACTATTCTCAAGGTCTCTGAGTTCTGAAGAGCATGCTAAAACTCTCTACAATCACAAAATTAAGGCCATTTTTATTGTCTGAATGATATACTTCCCATTCCATATTACTGTAACAAAAGGTAAGTTTTCCATCATTAGCTTCTTCCAGGAAGGTTAAAATTCCATTTCTTAGATTAGATTGAAGGAACATTAGACTGCAGGTACTTGGGTGCACGAAATGATGACAGCAGTAGGACAGACTTCATTAGGCAGAGACAGAATCATCCATGAGTTTATTTGGAACTAGCACTGGACCTGGTATACACTTAGCTCAGCCTACACTAAGCCTTGGTATGTCTGTGTGTTTGTCTGTCTGCTTGTTTGACTTTTCAGTTCCTACCTCTCTATCACTCATTGTCTCTGTCTCTGTGTATCTCTGTCTCTCACTGTCTCTGTGTCTCTGTATATGTCTCTTCACCTGGTGGGTTTCTATAACTATACCTGCTTTGCATTGGACATGTCTGCTACACTTGGCCTGTCTCTCTGTCTCCCTCTCCCTCTCTCCTTCGCTCCCTCTGTCACTCTCTGTCCTTCTGTCTTTGCCTCTCCAAATTGGATGAATATCAGCAGCTCAGGACTTCCTCAAGAATGTTCTCCCACAAAACTGAACCTTTTGTCTTTCTGGATGCCTGTGTTTTAATCGCTGAGTGTCTGTCTCCCTCTCTCTCACCGTACAGAAGAGATTGCTAAACCACTTTAAAATGGTAAAACTAAAGAGCTTTTCTTATTTTCTTAAAGATACCCTTCTCTATCGAAAACGTGAATGCTTTCAGCCAAGTTGCTTCTGTCAAAAAAAAGGCAGCTGATGTGTCTCCATTTCATGTTTTTGTCAAACCCAACGTTTTCATGTAAGTTCCAAGGAGCTGAATGTTGCCCATGCAACAAATTTCCAAATATTCACTCCAGATAAATAGTGTTCAGCTTCTCAGAGTTTCCAGATTGTGTTCCTCGTCCTCTGAGAACTTTCCCTTAGAACCCCCCCCATCTAACCATACTCCCCTCTGACACTAGAACTTCCGAAAAAAAATTTTTTTGGAAACTTAACTACATCTCTTACACTGCTGACAGCTGCCGAGGCTTAGGATGCCTCAGAGAGTGTCACAAAATTTGGAAATCCGTGAAGCAATGAGGTAATCCAGGGTGTGGTAGTACCCAACTTTTTTCAACCCCCCAAGGGTGGTCAATGCCACTTCATCAAAAAGAAGCAGTCTGGAGAATTTTGCATCCTTTGTCCCTAAGTTGAAAGTCTAAGACCTCAAATTTCCATAATCAGTGAAGTTGGGAATGAAAGGCCCTGGCATCTAGCTAACTCCCAATGTAACCTGGAATGGTGCAATCACTCAGCCAGTACTCAGCTCATTCCAGGCTTCCATGGGTACTAAGTCTGCAGGCAGGGTTATAGGACACCTTTAAAAGACAGATCCCTAACCACTCCTGATGTCTTTTTCTCTGTCACCTTCCAATTTCTCTTTGCTCTGTGCTATCTGGTATCTTCCACTGACCCCATTCATTTCTTCTTCTGTCTCCCCGACTCACCCTCTCCAAACATGACAGAAAATATAAAGGTCATGGACATTCTAGATTCGTGTTCCATTGCTCAGGGTTCTGTCTCAATAGCGAGCTTTCCCTTTCCACATGAAAAAATGACCATCTCTGGAGCTGTGAAAGCCATGGAGGCTCTTTCCCTCTGTGAACTCTCTCCATACCCAGGATCGGTAGAGGTGGACATCACAGAGATATTTCTCTGGGACTAACCAAACGGTGAAACAGCCCATCAGTATGCTGTGTTTCCCAAGGATGACGTACACCACCACATTCCCTGAATCACCTGTGGGTTTCAGAATTATTCCTCTGGAAGTTTCTTTCCTCTGCTCTTCAGACCCATGTGTCGTCTCTATTGTTTAGGCATATTTGTTCCACCATTGTCAATGAGGACGCCTGAATCCGTCTTTTGAGATGCTGGGAAGTGAGCCTCCTTCAGCTACCTCCATTGGAATTACATCTTATGTTTAAGGGAATCTAGCAGTTATAGTTACCATGGAAAAACCATTCAATGCCTTTGTGTGGAGGAATGTCAAATACATCAATGAACTTACAAAATGAAAGGAATCACATTACTGTAAAAAAGGTGAGTTTTCCATGGTTAGCTTCTTCCAGGATCGTTTAAATTCCATTTCTTAAATTAGATGGAGAGATCATTGGACTGCAGATACTTGGGTGCACGATGTGATGACATCTGAAGGACAGAGTTCATTAGGTAGAGATAGCATCTTTCGTGAGTATGTTGGGAGCCTGTCTCTGGACGTGATATGCATTTATACTAGCCTAGACCAAGCGTTTGACTGTAGGTGTGTCTGTCTCTCATTTCATTCTCTAACTCTCTTGTATCACTCTCTATCTCTGCCTCTTCCTCTGTGTATCTGTGTCTCTCACTGTCTGGTTCTCTATGTATATGTCTCTAAACCCTGTGTTTGCCTGCTACAAAAAGCCAAAGTCTCTGTCTCTCACTCTGTCTGTTCCTCTGTGTTTGCCTCTGCACCCTGGGGTAATACCTGTAGCTGTACTTGTTCTGTACTGATCTCTGCCTAAACTGAGGTTTTATCTGTCCGTTTGTATGTGTCCCCTCTCTTTCTTTCTTTCTTTCTTTCTTTCTTTCTTTCTTTCTTTCTCTCTCTCTCTCTCTCTCTCTCTCTCTCTCTCTCTCTCTGTATGTGTTTTTCTGTCTCTCTGTCTGAATACTTAAGAGAATGCTAAACCTCTCTACAATGGCAAAATTAATGTGCTTTTTTTATTCTCCAAAAGATACCCTTCCCATTCCAAAAAGAGAATTCATTCAGCCAATTTGCTTCTATCATAAAGAGGCATCTGATAACTCTCATACCAGGACTTCAGAAACATTTTCAGTTTCAGTTCTAAACTTGAAATCTTCTCCTACACTGCTGACATTGGGAGAGGTCTAGGAAGCCCAGGTGTGCCACAAGCCTTGTACAAGGAGAGTGCAACCAGATAAACCAGGATGTGTTAGTACAACAACCATCTCAGGTCCCACAATGATGGTCAATGTCCCTACTGTAGCAGGATGCAATTTTGAGAATTCAATATTCTTTTTTCCCTAAATTGCCATGTCTATTACCGCAACATTCTGTCATCAGGGAAAGTTGGAATGAAAGTTCTAGGCATCAGGCTGGCCTATTCAAGGCACTGGGCATGTTTCACTCACTCAGGCAGTACTCTGTTCAAGCTTCCATGGGTACTAAATCTGCAGCGAGTTTTATAGGACCCCTTTAAAAGATAGATACTGGCCTAATCATGCTTTGTTATTCACTCTCAAACTCTGTTTCTCTCTCACACCTTCCACTTCATCTCTGCTCTCTGCTCTCTGCTCTTCCGATGACTGACCTCATCTCTTCTCTTGTCTCCCCCACTCACCCTCTCCCATTCTGTGAGAAAATCTTTGCTTGTTTACTTTCAAAGGTTGGTGTTCCAATGCTCAGTCTTCAGTTTCCGTAGCAGGCTTTACCACTCCACATAAACAAAAGACCAACACTGGATTTATCAAAGAATGGGAAGGTCTCTCTCTATGACCTCTCTCCATACCCAGGCTCGGTTGAGCAGGATACCACTCCGATCTTATTCTGGGACTGAGCAAACTGTGAAACACACCATTAGGTCGTTGTGTTTCCCAAGGATTAGGTCCACCACCACATTTCCTAAATCATTTGTGGTTTTCAGATTTACGCCTTTGGGAGTTTCTTCCCTGCACTTTTCAACTCCTGTGTTGTCTCAACTGTTTGGGTAATTTTGGTCACACAATTGTTTATGAGTTCAGGCTGACTCCATATTCTGTGATGTTGGGTACTGAGCCTCCTTCAGCCACTCTCATTGGAAGTACATCTTATGTTTAACAGAATCTAGAGTTTACTGGTAC
>NW_023277004.1:0-42965 GCF_003668045.3 Cricetulus griseus | reverse complement strand
CAAGAATTTTAATCATGTATTGGTGAAAGACAATCCACATCACCATTTTTTCTACTAGTTCCTAAACTATTTGCAATATTTATAATAAAAACCTGAAAATGGAATGCAGCATTCAGAACTTCTAGAAACCATACTATCAGTTTTCCCTGCTCCCAATACTCTCATCAAATTATGCCTATAGAGGAAAATTAGTGAGAGACCTCCCCCTAGGTAAAAGAATTTACATGGGCCAAATGGGATTTTACAAGACAGTAAATCAGGTCTCACTCTCCCAACAGATACAGGGAGGACTCACTACACTGTCTGCCACACCTCACCATCTGTTCCTCCCAATCTGCAGACAGCATCCCCTAGCTCACCATTTTGAGGTTTTCCAGATCAATGAAGCTCTCTGCTCAGCTCCCTGCAGCAGCAACCGCACCACAGCAACACTATGGATGGCCTCACCATTCAGGGGGAGCAGAGAGTGTATATGATAGATAATGTTTTAGTTGGGGGGAGTTGTAGGAGTGGAGGTAAGGGAGAGGGAACTAGGATTGACATGTAAAACAATCTTGATTCTAATTCAAAGAAAAAAAAAAGAAAAAAGACATCTCCTGCTCCCACTGTTAGGAGTCCCACAAAAAAAAAAGAAATAAAGAATGGCTATAATTGAATACTAGGTTTTCTATTAATTTCACATGATGAGCAATTTCAAAAGCCTATGTATAATATGATCTTATATAATGGAAATTTGTCAGGGTTTCTGAAATTTTCTCTCAAAAGTGTAATGAATCATGTATTGACCAAGTTTTTCTTTGTATAGCAGTGAAGAGACACAAAGTACATGGGTAATATTTATTTTACTTTTTAAAACAGCTTTTCCCTCTGGCTTTGGAGGCTGTCCTGGAACTAGCTCTTGTAGACCAGGCTGGTCTCAAACTCACAGAGATCCATCTGCCTCTGTATCCTGAATGCTGTGAATAAAGGCATGCACACTACACTCTGGCTATGGTTAATTTTTTTAAAGGAAAAACATTTAATTGGTTGGCTTACATTTTCAGAGTTTTTATCACATATCATCATGTTGCAACATGAGTGAATGCAGGCAGACATGGTGGTATAGAAGGAGCTGGGCATTACACATCTTGACCACTGGCAATGGAAAGTGGTCTGGGACACCGTTCATGGCTTGAGCATATATTAGGTCCTCCCCGCCACCAGTAACACACTTGCTTCAGCAAGTCCATTTGTACAGCAAGAAAACAACCTCCTAAGGGTGCCATTCCCTTTGAACTCATGGGGGTAATTACATTCAGACTAGCACAGGGACTATGCATTACTGTTCACAAGGAAGTATGTTATGTCCTTTTGTATGAGTAAACAATGAACCCATCATACTGAGAAAGGCTAAGGTGTTTGTTATGTTTTGTTTTGTTTTTCCGAGACAGGGTTTCTCTGTGTAGCTTTGGAGTGTATCCTGTCACTTGCTCTAGAGACCAGGCTGGCCTCGAACTCACAGAGATCTACCTGCCTCTGCCTGCCAAGTACTGGGATTAAATGCATGTGCCACCAAGGCCCAGCCAAGAAAGACTAAATTTTAAGCTTGTTTTCACACCATAATTTATTAGACTATGAAATTTTTGCTGGGACACACCTAAGGCCCCATGATAAATTACATTAAGTATGCAGCTTTCATTTCAAATAATTTGGGAATAACTAACACATTGTGGGTTATACTTGAATTGGACAGAGAGGCTAGTGAGGAACTTCTTTAACACCAGTTATATTTTTGTGGAAGCGTGTTTTAACAACTTTGCTTCCATTGACTTGTACATGTTAAACTTTTATTTTTCCTGCTTTTTCATGTGCCTAAAAATAAGCAATACTGTCATTAATTTCAAGGCATTCTACTATATTTTTGGTATTAATTGTCAAACATATTTATGAATCAGAACCCTGATCGTAATGAGCATAGTAAATAAATCTCTTTTAAACTTGTAAAAACAGCGTAGTAAGTACCACTACTACACCCAAAACTGTCCCAGAATTGCAGAACCCAGTGACAAACAAACACTTTACTAGCAGACACAGTCCTAGAACCCCATGACACCAATGGTCTTTAGATTCCTCCATTGGAAAATATTACATTTTTGAACGACAAAACAAAACCTCCCTCAACATACCTTTGCAGTTTTCTAGTTTTGGCAAGTTATATTTAATCCAATGGAAAATATCTGTTTGCTTGAATATAATCTTTATCATTTTTAATGGTCACTGAGTTCCTCGCCCCCACCCCTGTGGAAACAAAAGCAAATCTTCTTCCCTGATGTAACACATATCTTGGTTTTTATTCTGAGCTCAAAGTATCTCTGAAGTATACATCTTGGTTTAATTTAGCAGTTTCTTTTTTAATACCTCCCAAAGCTGTTATTTCCTTTTCAGTAGCATTTGAAAAACATAAAGTTAATAATCTATTATTTAATCTATGTCTGGAAGTATTAATTTCCCCATTTCCTTACTGATCATGTCTTTTAAGGCACCTCATAAAGTGTTAATATAAATAATCATTTTTTTGTCCTTTTGGTTTTTGAGGTGGGATTTCTCTGTGGCTTTGGAGCCTCTCTTGGAAACAGTTCTTTTATACCAGGATGGTCTCAAACACACAAAGCCCCACCTACCACTGCTTACTGATTGCTGGTTTTACAGGTTTGCACCACCACCTGGCATAAATAATATTTATTAAGAAAAAATCAGAATTCGGATATGGGTAAGAACCTGAAAGATGAGAGAACCTCTTTATCAGCCATCAGTGACTCCTGCCTCCTCCATTTCTAAATCTAAAGCAGAGAATGATCCACCCTCCCAGAGAAGCTAGGAAACAGGGAGAAATGTAAGAGACATACGCACATTAGCCCCAGAGAAGGGGAAAGGGACAATGTCTCCTGAGGTCACTGGGAGCATGGGGGAGGAGAGACGGAGTTAAGAGAATGAGAAGGGGAGAAGAGGAGGGTAGAAGAGGAATTGAGGAAGCAGAAAGAAGGAATCAGTGGTAGAATATAGCAGAGCAAGAAAAGAGAAACCATAATAGACACAGCCATTATAGGTTTAATGAGATATCTGGCACTAGGAAAATGTCCAGTGATCTACAAGGATGACACCAACTGACAATCTAAGCAATAATCAAGAGTTTACGTTAAATGCCCTTCTCTGATGAGATAGTTGACTACCTGATATGCCATCCTAGAGCATTCATCCAATAGCTGATGGAAACAAAAGCAGACACCTACAGTAAACATTGAGCCAAACCCCTGGAATCTAGCTTCAGAAAGAGAGGTGTGATGAGGAAATGAGTCTAGACCAGGCTGGAGAAACTCACAAAAATAGCTGACCAAAACAAGTGGGAGCTCATGGACCATAGACTGATAGCTTGGGGAAACAGCATAGGACTGATCCAGGGCCCCTGAACATGGGTGTCAGTTAGGAGGCAGTGGTAATCTATGGGGCCTCTGGTAGTAGATTAGAATTTATCCATAGTGTATGAAGGGACTTTGGGAGCGCATTCCACATAGAGCAACACTGTGTGAGCTTAGAGGAGTAGGCCTATGCCTTGCTCCAAATGATATGACAGACATTAAAGACCACTCATGTCATCTTCACTGGGGAGCAGAAAGGGGATAGAATAAGGGATCAGTGAGGGGCAGGGGAGGAGGAGGGGAGAGGAAACTGAGATTGACATGTAAAACAATGTTGTTTCTAATATAAATTGAAAAAGGATAGAAATGCTTCCGAACCAAAATAAAAAAATGCAAAGAAAAAGAAACGTTATTTTCAATCTGATCCCATGGCCTATAGCTCATAACTGGGAATCTGCCATATGTACCTGCACAGCACCTGGTACACTTGAGCTATCTCTGCACATCAGAAACTCCTTTTCTCCCCTGGAACTTATCTTCAATGAATCACATCATTGTGGTTATTTGCAATACTAAGTTACAAGCATTTTAATAAAGTACTCATGAAAGACAATCCACATAACCATTTTTCTACATGTTCCTAAACTATTTGCAACATTTGTAATACAAACATAAAAACGGAATGCATTATTCAGAACTTCTAGAAACCAAATCTATAGTTTTCTGATTTGTTTTCCCACTGCAACAAAAGCAATGCCCACATGTGAACACTGGACAGTGATGCTGCAAGAATTATATCCCCCCATGGCATGATTACAGATTCTCCCATTACCCAGTAAATCCATCCTGAGAAGCACAGAGGACAAAGGCCATTGCCCAGGTCACTACCTATACCAATGGAACTACACTCTGTCTCATGTTCCATTTAAGTCCCAACCGAGTTGAAAGCTCACTGGTTGTTGGTGGCACACACCTTTAATAACAGAACTAGGAAGGCAGAGGCAATAAGATCTCTGTGAGTTCATACCAGACTTGTCTACAAGGTGAGTCCCAGTATAGCCATGAATGTTTCAGAGGGAAAACTTTTCTTGAGAAACAAGTAGTCAATAACTAACTAACTAAATAAATGAAATGATGGCTCAAAAGACTTGCTCTGAAAACCATATATTCACCATGGTATAGCTTGTGGTTTTTTCCTACAATTCAGTTCAGCAAAGCCAGAAGATAACAATGGTAAGAAACCACAAAACACCTGCCACTATTTATCCTGACAGCAAACCTCCCCCAGAACCCCCATATCAATTGACTCAGATAACACAGCCCTTCCACCTCTGTCCTTACAGCACAGTAGACAGAGCCCTAGCCTAGAAAGTTTGTATTTTAGTAGACATTCCTCCTTTCACTATAGCAACCCTGTTTCTCATGCAAAGCACAGGGTCCTTTGTGTTCATTATCCGTTATACACTCAGTGTTCATTGCAGCAAACCCATTGCCTCAGAGCTGGGAAATCCTGTAACCAAACACAGGTAACCTTAACCCAGTAACAGGTGTTACTGTTAAACTGAGGTAAAGAAACACAGGCCAGGAATTAGAAAACAATGTAGTTTTGATAGGGCTTGGTGGCAGAAAAGACAGTGTGAATATGATGCATTCATAATCTCAGCCCACGACTGTGGTCACCCCAATCACCAGGCAGATTCGAAAACTTGCTGCAAACTGCATGAAGCTTTATTGTTTTTTACCGAGCTAACGCCATGTTAGCTTGGGTCTTTCACGCACCTGCCATGGCATATGCCTAGCAAAGATACCTTGAACCGGCTGCCGAGCGATCTTGTAGGACAGTGTAAGGCGAGTGTCTAGGGGTATGCACAGGCTCAGGATTGGTGTGCCTCCAGGCTTGGACGGCTTGCCCTATGTTGATTTGCCAATTGGTTGTTATGGCCCATAGGCCCTCCCAGGGTGGTTGCTATGCACTGCCAGTCATTGCTGTGCACTTGTTTGTAAAGCACACCCAGAGCAACAAAGCATAGTGCCACTAGCTAACTTCTGATTGGTTCCTTACCATAAGGCAGGCACCTAAACTCTAGTGACCAAGGCAAGGTCAGAAAAGCACGTGTCCAGCTGTTATGGCTGCCAAAATGGGGAACTGGTCCCTTCAAGTTTACATTTCATGAACAAACTTATCTAGCTCTGACTGTACGTTTCCTGGCGTATCACAATTAATACTTTCCTATTCCGTCCATTAAGCTAGCCAATAATTCACCACAAAATAAAAACTGTTCTCATAACTAACAAAAGACACAAATGAAAACAGGAAAGTTACAAGAAATAAATTCATTTAAATGAAAAAGAAAAAAATACAAAGCTCACTTTTAATGGATTCAGCACCCCTGGATGGCCTTCCAGGAACCCAGAGAGGAGATGGGAAATGTAGATACAATAAACCATGAGTCTTGTTTCTGGGGGATTGTTTAAGTACTCTGTGGGTGTGTTCATGAGTATTTCTGTGGGAAGCATCATTGTTTGTCATTATTTTGCTTTCTGAGATGCAGCAGGTCTTGGAGAAAGATGTGGGAAAGTAGCTTGGGTGGCAACTCCACCATAAGATTTCAGACTCTTTGGGTATATGGAAGCCAGTGGCTAGAATGAAGCTTCACCATAAAATTAATATGACTATCTAGCTTGTATAGGCAACCATAGTAGGTGGGTGTGGTGATTCCCTGTCCCACAGGTGGAAGAGTTCCAAGAATATTAAAAATTAAAGAGATATTTAAGGACAGAAAGGGAGATGTGTGTTCTGTGGTTTCATGCTGAGGTCAGATGAACAGAAGATGCTTTTTTCCTGGTTGTCACAGGGATTTCACACAACCAGGAAAGTAAAGAAAGAACCAGATCTCAACAACAACAACAAAAAAATAGGTCTTCCCCCTTCAGTAGGGTGGAAGATGGCTCCATTGCTTTCAGTTTATTCTGGAAATTCGGAGAGAAATCTACGCAATTGAATAATAATAGAAAGAGAAGTATTCATGGAAATTTGAATCTTTAGATGTCAATAAAATAGGAAGAATATGTTAATATGCTCTATTGTTAGACAGCACATCTTCCTTCAGGCGCAGGTGGAAAAAAACCACAGCTGCATTATATAAGTTTCTCAACATGAATGGTATGGAAGAGTGCATGTCTCCATGCATCTATAGAGTAGATTCATTAGAATGGCTCACAAGCTGTGGTCCCTATAGTCCAACCATGATTTCCTACCAACGGAAATTTGAAGAATCTTGTAGATTGTCTTTTAGCCTTTAGCTAAATCAAGTGAAGAATGCAGTAATTGTTCAGTCCATGAGGCTGGACATGTCAGACTGTCCTTATACACAAAAGTTCCAAAGAAGTTGGCTCTAATGCTAGTAAAGGAATGAATTTGGTAGTGAGAAATACAGCAAGCAGGTAAAACGAGAGAGCTTCCTTCTTCAATATTGTTTATATGTGTTGGCTCCTGTCAGAAAGTGAGGTCCAGGTTATAAGTGGATCATATTCTCCATTTGATTATTTATTTTGTTCTTGTTGTTGTTTTGTGTGTGTGTGTGTTTTCAAGTAATGGTTCATGTGTGAGACACTGGAAATCATTCTATAGTCCAGACTTGTCTGAAACTCAGAAAGTCCCACTACCTCTTCCTCGTGAATTCTGGTTTTAAAGTGTGCACTGCTACCAAGCACCTAAATTTGGATCTTATCACCAAAAGTGATCAAGATTAATGACCAGTTTTCCCATTTAAAAAACTTGAATTAATTAAAATCCTTTCAGGCATAAGCAACTCTTTTTGAATTAGGTAATTGCAGAATAGCTATCTCAAACACCAAGACAGAAGACATGAGACATTGTCTTGCCTGAAGGAGGCAGGGACAACATGGGAGCTATTCCAAAGCAAAGTTTTCCCAAACAAAGGAAGGATGGTGATAATGATAAATGCTGGTGCTTACTGTATAATCCAGTACTAATACCATGGACTGGAATGTTGCTATCACTTCTAGAAGGGGGACGAGTCTTCTCATCTCAATGAACTAAATGTACAAGCTCGTGTCACATAAACATACACTGAGAAAAATAAGATGTAGATAAGCCCTTACAATTGTGCCTAGAGAAGTGTCCCTTGACTGAACTAGATCTTATCATCTTGAAAATCAATATTAACCACCACACAAAATTGATATACCTTTCTATGTAGACAGAGAAAACGTTCCTATTAGTAATATCCAATATACCAATGAGCAAAGGATGATGACAAAAATGAAAAAAAAAAACATTTTGAGGATGGATTTACTCCTTTCCAAGATGTAAGCAGTAATTTTCTGAGGATTACAAGGACAGAATTGTGAATCTCATGTAGCGTAAGGCATAGTGCAGAAGTCCTCTGACCCATGTTTTTATCTTATTATATCAGAATCTCAGCCAAGTCCAAGCAGAAACTGACCTATGATCTTTTTATCAAAGAGAAGCATAGAAAGAGAGACACAAATAGATGTACACAGTGAGACATACACAGAGGGAATGGCACACACACAACACACACACACACACACACACACACAGAGAGAGAGAGAGAGAGAGAGAGAGAGAGAGAGAGAGAGAGAGAGAGCAGGCTACCTAAGAACCCATTGAAATATAAGTTACCAAAACTGTCATATTCCTTTGTATCAATGTTTTTTACTGAAATCATTTTTTCCATTTTTATCTAGAAATAAGCTTGTTTTACATGTCAGTCCCAGTTCCCTCTTCCTCACCTCCTCCCCTGTCCCCCACAAACCCCCTACCTTAGTCCCTTTCTGCTCACCAGGGAGGCTGAGGCCTTCCACGGGGAATCTTCAAAGTCTGTCATATTATTTCGAGCAGGCCCTAGGTTGAGAGAATATTCTTCTATGTGGAATGGCTCTCAAAGTCCATATGTATACTAGGGATAAATACTGACCCACTGCCAGAGGCCCCACTGAAATTATTTTTAAATACTCCAATTTAATCAACTTACATCTCACCCATAATACCTGTGGAAATGTTTCACCACCCTTTCAAGCTCTTTATCTTCTCTACTCATAAAAACAATCCTGCAAAGGGCACACTGTTACACCCTCAGTCATCTGAGATTCAAAGTAGAGTGACTTCCCTCAAGATCATCCAACTTACAAATGGACTAGAGCCCAGGCCAGAAGTCCAGGTCTCCTCCCAATGTCCTGATCTCCCTTTATCTCTGCCGTCCCCCTCACCTTCTAAGAAGATAAGGAAAAGAATGAAAACAGACAGTAAGAATTCTTGATTCTTATGGCAGACATGATAAATTAATGACCTCAAATGAACATCTGCCTGAAACAGCTTTTTTCTTCCCCCTGACTTGTCAAGGGCAAGCGATGATTTGCAAGACTGAATTTAAACCTCAGGATCCTATTAGCTGTGGAATAAAAAATTCCATCTAAACCTAAAACCAAGGCCTTTGCAGCCTCCAAAGTTGGACGGTCTCCACCTTCGCGCTTACCATCTCAGCTTCTGCAACCAATGAGTGACGACAGAAGGAAAGAACCTTCTGAGGGTACAGTACTTGGCCAACAAGGCCAACTGGCACTCGCTGCTCAATGTTAGAAACCATTCATCTCTCCCCACCTAACTGTCACCGGGAATCGAGTCTTCAAAAGTCTGTCTGTGTCAGGCATTCCGGTTTAAAACACTGAGACACAGAGACCCTCAGTTCTGAGCAGTCCCGAGTCACGAATGGCCACACTGCTGGGTCTGCTCTCAGCACACTGCAATCAGAAATGGAAAGACGTGGACACCGCCCCAAACTCGGCCAAGTCCCCGGGCAGAGCCAAGAAAACCAGGCCCCTGCCGAGGCGCCTCCTCCGTCTCCACCGCAGCCCTCGGCCTCTGCAGCCTAGGAGACAGCTCCCGCCCGCCCGCCCGGGGCTCGCCTCGGGGGCCGCCGCCGCCTGGGTCCCCGCCCCCGGCTCCCGCAGGATGCACGGGCAGCCCGCGCTTCCCACAGCCGCCCCCGCTCCTCGCGCTCCCGCCCGCGGCCTCCACTCCCCCCGTTCTGCGCGGTGTCGCTCAGCTTGACTTTCTTGTCCAGACTCCCAGGGGTCTCCATGGCCGAGAAGCGCGGATGCCCAGCAGCTGAGCGAGCGCCCGGGAGCGGAGGCGGGGCCGAGAGGCCGGAGGCGGGGCCGAGCAGAGAGCAGGGGCGGGGCCGAGAGGCCGGAGGCGGGGCCGAGCAGAGAGCAGGGGCGGGGCCGAGAGGCCGGAGGCGGGGCCGAGCAGAGAGCAGGGGCGGGGCCGAGAGGCCGGAGGCGGGGCCGAGCAGAGAGCAGGGGCGGGGCCGAGAGGTCGGAGGCGGGGCCGAGCCGAGGGCAGGGGCGGGGCTTACGCGCGGGGCTCAGGGGCGGGTGTACATAAACACACATTCATGCAACAACAACAAAAAGCTGGGTGCAGGGCTGTGTGTGTTCCCAGCATGGGAGACAGATAGGATCCCTTAGGCTTGCTGGCCGCCAGTCTCGCCTGATTGACAAAAGCCCAGGTGCAGCAAGAGAACTCATCTCAGAAAATACAGTGCAGTGTGATTGAAGAAGACAGCCAGTGTAGACCCCTGTGCTCTCCAGGCATGGACACACAGATAAAGGGGCAAGGGATTGTTCAGTTAAAGGTGTAGGACTCTTACAGTGGTCCTGGGTTCAGTCCCAGCATCCAGCTGAAGTGGATCACGACAGCCTGTAACTCTACCTCCAGGATCCAACATCTTCTGAAATCCACAGATACCACACATTCATAGGGAAATCCATACTCAACATGTACATATTTGCACAATTTTGTAAATAAAATATTAAAAAACATAAGTCCAGTTGGCTAATACATGCCTTTTATTCCAGTGCTCAGAAATCAGACAGGTAAGCTCTGAGTTTGAGGCCAGTTGGGTCTACATAGGGAGTTTAGGCCAGCCAGGGCTACCCATTAAGAGTATGTCTTAAAAGTGTAAGTAAGTAAATTTTAACATAACATCAATGTAGTGGAAAAAATATTTTAAATACCTTTTTTTTTTTTTTTTTTTTTTCGAGACAGGGTTTCTCTGTGGCTTTGGAGGGTGTCCTGGAACTAGCTCTTGTAGACCACATTGGTCTCAAACTCACAGAGATCCCCCTGCCTCTGCTTCCTGAGTGCTGGGATCAAATCTGTGCTCCACAACCTCCTGGCTAAAATGTCTTTATTCAAACAACTACTGAATGTATTTTAAATTTGTAATTACCCAAGACTAATAATTTTTATTTATTTATTTGAAACAAGGTCTCATTCTGTACCCCTGACTGGCCTGGAACTCACAGAGATCTGCCTGCCCCTGCTTCCCGAATGCTGGAATTAAAGGCGTGTGCCACTACACCAGACTAAATAGGTGATCCTGGGGTCCTTGGATAGACTTTTGGTGGCCAACGTCCATCCCCAAAAATTACCCATGCTTTTGCAGTATGTTTTTTTTCTTGTGGGACATAGCCATGAATCCAAACATACTTATGTGAACTGATCATATGATTTTTTACTTGGTAGAATGACTCAATGAGATAGAGAGTTAAATGACACCAGTGTGTTTTCTTTTTCCTAGGGTTGGGGAGCCAAGTACCACAGGCAGGATGTCACTAGCACCCCCTGCTGGATTGAGATACATCTGCATGGCCCTCTCCAGTGGCTGGATAAAGTTCTTACCCAGATGGGTTCACCCCACAATCCTATTTCTTCAGTGTCTTAAAGGGCCTCTGGCTTCTGTCTCTTGCAAATGTTGAACCTTGCATGTACTTGAAGGATGGATAAGTCAGACGGGTGAAAATCTGACAAGGGAGCCTTGATAATACTTGACCTCTGTGACCAACTGTTGGATTGAGAAATTAACAAACATTGGTAACATGCTGTTGAAATCAATAATCTGTTTAGTTTACATTGTGACATTCTGTTGTATGATCAACTAAAATGTTGACTTTTAGCAGGACTTTTGTGTATAGTTTTAAAGGAGATGGCCAGGCCAGGACAAATTATCTATTAGAAGAAGAACAATCCTGAGCAGTCCTTTTGTTGGGAGTATTTGGCAGAGTGTTATGCTAATAGTCTTTGAAGTGAGCACTTCATCAGGTTCCGAACCCACCCTGAATCTTGTTTTGATGGGTTTTCATAATGTTTTAAAACTATTTGTTTAGTTTGTTTGTTTTTAAAGTCGAATCTTTATGACATACACAGTATTCTTTCTATAACTGTATGCTGACTGTATTTCTGTCTGAATGACGTCAGGCTTTTGCTCCTTGCTAAATATGTGTATACAGAATAATTGGAGATTAGGAATAGTCTAAATGGCTAGTAGATCTAGAAGGTATTTGTCGGTGGGATGGGGGGAAGGAAATGACAACCGCAAATGTAGACTACGCCTTTAGGTTCAGTTTGTTGTCTTAAATGAGCAAGCTGTTGTCTGAATTTGCTGTGTTTCAGTGTTTTTAGAGTTTTATATTACTTTTTTCCTTTCTTTTCTTTTATCTCATCTGCTCTACACTGCAGTAAAGCAGCTGGTTAATTCCTGTAACTGTGAGAACAAATGAATAATTCCTTTTATTTGCAAATCAACTGGTTTCTGTTTCAGTGCCAGGTATATGAAAGGCTTGAATTCAATGAGCAGTTTTTATGGAGTTTACAATATAGACATAGGCTTTAATTTCCAAAGGAGTTGTTTGCCAAACCTGGTAACTGTGTTCATTATTCACAGGTTTAAAGAAGATCCCTATTGGAATTCATTTCAAACATTTTTATTTTGCTTTTTCACTGGTTTTGTTTTGTTTTGTTTTGTTTTAATTTTTTCTATTCTCTTCTGCTCTTATACATTGTGTACCTTTATTCCAACACTAGTGGGTTTTTCTACTGGAAAATTTTAAATAAACCTGTCACTATTGCTTCCTTTGATTAAAATGTGTCATTTCGTTCTTTGCTTGTTAAAATTTGGGATCAGTAAGATGTTGTCTTTTTTTTCAGTGATCTTGTCAAATACAAAGCTCAGTTGGTAAAGTGGGGACATGGAACCTGGCTTGCTGAAAGAGCAGATTGATCTAAAGTCAGGAGAAAGGAAACATAAGGCTGGAGAAGACTAAGGGAAAGCAATGAGGGAGGGCATGTACCATGGTGCAACTGTATAGGTTACAGGGTAGCTAATGGAGCTGGTCCCTCTCCCTGATGTGAGTTTCAAACATCAAACAGGTCCTCCAGCTTGGCAGCAAACCCGTTACCCACTGAGCCTCTCAGCAGCCCACAAGTGTGTGAACTTTTTTTTCAAGGGGCTTCCACAGTGTTGTAACTGACGGATGCCCTTACTCAATTTGAAGCATAGTTTCCCAATCTGAAGGGTACCCATAGGGGAATGCAGCCAGGGCAGACCAAAAACTGAATGCATAGGAGAAAGTTACCTTTGTGCAGTTTTACTGGGATGGGATGATCCCCCTTTCCCACCAAGGGAATTTTTAAAAAAAAATTTTGAAAAAGAAACAATTTGAGGTCATTATCTTTTCTAGCCACACAGATACCAATGTTTCACCTCACATTCTCTCCTGGAGTTGGTGCACAACCCCAAAATTTAAGGGTCTACTGCCCCCACCAATTGAAATCCACTTTAAAAGAAAAGAATGTCTTCCTCCCCACTCAGTGAAACTACAAAATGTATCCCCATAAACAGTGACCCAAATTTCTGCTTGTTATTGTTGCCTCCAAGAAACATCAATGGCAAGCAGAGGAAGCTTGGGCCTGGAGACCTTCACTGTTACAGTTCCCTGTCCATCTTTGCTATTTGCTAGACCACTTGGCTTATGTGGACCTCTCTGTGCTCATTGACTGAGTGGAGATGGCAGCATCACACATTTGAGCCTGGATCATTCAGCTAAATTTATGAATACCCTTGAAATGTGTCACAAATTGAGGAGCCACCTTTCTTGAACCCTCTGTAGTCTGTGTTTTCCATTGGCTGAGATCGTTCAGTGTGACTATGTCCAGGATCAGTAAGATAGTTCTTTGTTGTTGTTTTTTCAATTACTAAAACTTGACTGGGAAGAGGCCCAGCAGGTAAAGGATGAGTGTGAGTATCAGAGTTTACACCCTACAGCCCACGTAAGTGTGGGTGGGTATGGCAGCCTGCCTACAATTCCAGCCTGAGAAGGTAGACAGGATTCCCCTGAGCATTTTGACTGTGGAGACTAGCCATACCCATGAGCTCTAGATTTGATTGAGAGACCCTGCCTCAAAGAATAAGGTAAAAGAAAAGAACCATCAAAACTTATTCCTGACATCAACCTTGGGCTTCTGGATGCAGATGCATGCACACACACACACACACACACACACACACACACACACACACACACACACACACAAACACACCCTTGAAAATGACAAATGGGAATAAATAAAGTTACCATTAAGAATGATTTATAACTGGAGATTGAAAATAAAAAGCTAAGATCAAGTTCTCTCCTTTCTTGGTGGAAACTGCCTTTGCTGTTCTTGATTTCCTTTGTTGGGCAGTTATCGATTTGGGTATTACACTGTGACTGCCTTGAAGATGTACTAAATAAAACACAAAGATCATCCCATCCATTGAGACCTACTAGATGGAGACCCTGGGGTATGCAGTGCAGTGTATTAAAAGGCCTTTTGTACTTAAGGTAAGGTTTATGGAATTCTAGTAAAATCTTAATGAAAAAATGTTCTCATCTGCTGTAGGAGGTCAATGAGCAAGTCTTTCAGGAATGTTGTGTTAAAGGAATTAGAAAAATCAAAGCAACTATTTGTCTAGAGAAGGAGAAAACGAATGAAGCTCAAGAAAATGACAAAGATGACTTGGGCTGTTTTTTGAGGCTCAAAGCCAGGATGATTAGAAGTGGAGAGCCCTGGCCCTACCACCTCTAGCATTTGACAGAACTGAAGCTCCAGCCCTGCCTCGTCAGCAATTTCCCCATGTTTCTAGCACATGTTCCCTCGTCTGTAAAATAGAGACCATAAAGCTAACCTGACTGGGTTATCGAGAGATTAACTGAACAAAGCATTTAGAGTTTCTCTGTAAATGACTAGCTCTGATCAAGATCCCGTCTTCGGGAATAAAGAAAGGACACTGGCAGGGTACAAATGCCCGGGTCTCTGCTGTAGGCACCAAGCCTGGCGCTTCCTCACATTGTTTCTCTTCCTCTCAACAACACAGGAGATACTTTCTACTCTTCCATAACTCTGGTTATCCTTTGCGAGAATAACTGATTAAGATGGCCAATGTGTAAAGAGAAACAGTCTTTTCTTAGCTCGCAGTGTGGAGGTTGTGATTTGTGACTTGACAGGTCAGACCCGGCTCCGTGAGGGACAGAGGGCAGCATGTTATTACAGGAGCATGGGGAACCTGATATGAGTTTTGGGACCTGAACTCCAGTTCTTGAAAGAGCAGTATGATGCTCTTAAGCACTGAGCCATCCTTCCAGCCCCAGCTGGCATAGTTTTACACGTAGAGAGCTTGCTGGCTCCTGTTGTTATGTTTCACATACTGAAATTACGACGTGGTGGTTCTGGGAATCTCCAGCTCACCAGTACTCTAATCTTCGGCTCCTTACTGGCAAAATGGGACCTGCATGAGTGACTAAGTCATAGATCTTAAGATGGAGAGTGCATCCAGATATGTCCCATGCAGCCTCAGGGGTCTTCAAAGAGAAGAGAAGAAAACAGTGTCATAATAGGACATGTGATAACAGAAGCAGAGACGAGAGAAAGAAGCAAGATAGAAAGGAGCTAGGTTGTTGACTTGGAAACTGGAGGGTGGGGCAACAAGTCAAGAGATGCAAGAGACCCCCAGAATCTGAAATAAAGCAAAAGCCTGGGTAGTGGCTGAGATGAGAAGAAGGCTCTCTGCCTCGCTTCCCATGCCTCTGGGGTGACACCAGTCTTTGCCAGTCCTCTGCACAGAGCTGCGGACCTCACCTCTAAGGTTGTTGGTGCTGCTCCCTACCAGCTGCTGTGTGGACAGCGTTTGTCATCCTGCTTATATATTCCAGAAACTGATAAATTATTTATTGTTTTTAAATGATTGTTATTGCTGGGGGAAGTTGTTATTTTAAATTATGATATTAATGGGATCCTCACTTTCTATACAGATTATTCACGTCCCTTGGTCTACCGTCTTGTGGGAAAGCTCCCATGAACTTCAATGCTCCAGGCACCAGGTGATGATTTGTGTGTCAGGAAATTCACAAATCCCAACATGGCCCTTGCCTTGAAGGACAGGGCATGCTGTCACAGGCAAAGTTTGAAGCCCTTACATCAGATACAGAATAATTCTTAGTTCTGTTTAGGGCTGGGTGTAGCTCAGTGAGCAGAACATGATCTCAGCAATTCCAAGGACATTGCTTCAAACTCGGAACCAAAGAGCGAAAGAGACACCCAGGAAATGTGAAGTCTCTATTCAGCTATTTGGAAGCACCCCTGGTACAAGGGTGTACCCTCCAGACAGCACAGCATGTTACCCACATTTCCAAAATGATGGGAAAAGGACATTAATAAAGCATTTTTCAATTGTTCATAATAGTTAATATCATTCATTCAATGTGCAGTTAAATATCTGCTATGCACAGTTAAATGACTACTGCCTGGTGCTAAAGGCACAGCGGTGAGTGAGAGTGAGTCAGATTTCAGGGCACAACCTCATGCAATCACACAAACATCTGGAAAATAGCATTGCTGGTCAGTGCTGTGCAGGAGCCTGGGGAGAAGGGTTGCTGGCCCAGACTCAAGGGGAGAAGAATGTACCTGTGTGGCTGGACTTAAGAAGAGCCTTATTGTGCATTTTATGTGTGTGCACATACCATTATTGCACAGACAGGCGTGACAGGAGTAATCAGATTCTGGGGGGAGAGGCACTGTGCTTTATTTTGTTTGTTTTTTTTCTGTGAAATAAAGAACCTGGGTGAATGAATGATCTGTTAGGTGATTTCCATATTTAAAGCTACCTCTTGAAATATATGTGTTCATTACAAGTCAAATTTGCATTACATGTATATGTCCATGTACACATACACACATGCACTTTCTGTTCTGAAATAGTTGCTTCAAAAAATTTGATCATTATTTAATCATATGTATGAGCATTTCCTTATATACACGTGGGAAGAGAGAGGACAGTTAAGCATGTACATATAATATAAAAATAATTTCCCTTTTCACTTAAAATGACCTGACATGAGCAAACACATACTTAATTCTTTCTAGGAGTCATGTTGACTAAAGAAAGGCATTTTGATTAGTTTTTAGGCATGATGTATTCCCAGAGGACTCTGGTTCCTGGGTTTATTTTAAACTGAAAATCTGTGACATGTTAGGATAACAGTAGGATAACCCTTGCTGTGGAACCATCGTCTATGCCAGCAGATAGCTGAGTCTGTTTGTGCATGCTGCTCTCTGGCTGCCCTTGGCCACCACTAAGTCTGAATATCGGGTAAAAGCCTGGAGATTTGGATGAACGACAAGATGCGTGGTCCACTTTCTGAGAGAATGACTCTCACCTTTATTGTGGAGCAGCCTAAAATACAAACTTACAAAAACCCCAGGAGAAAGGGTTCACAACAGGATATTGATGTTAGTAGGGTGAGGTCAGATAAACAGGAGGTACCTGTGGTTATGATGGAAAACAACTCAGAGACCCTGTGGTGTCTGGGTCCCAACATCTCCCCCTTCTTTATATATAACAAAACAGCTCTCAAGGAATAACTATAAGATTTCAACCATTCTCTCTTAGTGCGTTACTATAACTATCTTTACCTCGATCAAAGACCATAGAAAGATAATATATAAACTCAAGAACTGACGGACACATTTGCTTCCTAGACAGTCACCAAAGTTTCTTAGTAAAGTAGGTGCATCCATTTTTAGCCTACTGACCACAATGTGTCTGGCAGACTTCTCAGCAAAGCAGGAAATTCTAAACTCTCCAGCTACATTGGCAGATTGTCCATCACCTTTTTTCTGTGTCCTGTAGAATATATGGCAGACTCTTGCATGAAGCAGGAACCTTTCATGACTGTCCATCTTGTTTAAGCAGTCAATTTCCTGTGGGCACTGCATGTCCAGTGTATAACACAACAGGCAAACAATTCAGGCATGAGCAGCTTCTTGCCAAAATGGCTAGTCTTGCCACATCAAAGGCAAACTTTATTTCTTTGATGCCCATCTTACTCTCAGATGTAACTGCTGTGCCAGAAGTTGTGTCTCACTGTCAAGAAAAACCCTAAACCATATAAATGCCAGATATTCCCTAGGTCTTAGAATGGTTTGAAGAATATCTATATATCTAGAAAACCTAACTAATATAAACAAATTAGGATCCATCCCAATACAAAGTATCATTTCTATATAATATTCCTCCTTTTTTTCTTTTAAAAGTGATTGCCTGTGACCACTACCATTTCTAACTGAAAAAATTTTAAGGAAAACAAATATTCGGATCACCTGGGCCACTGCTTCAGGGGGTCCAGCCCCATGAAACCATGCCAGTCTGGAAGGAATCAACAGCTCTTTACCCTCCACGGAAAAAAAAGCAGAAATTTCCCTCCAGGGAAACCCCATACATACAGAACATACATACGTCTTTTGAACAAAACTAACAAAGGAGAAGAGGTGTCAGGGGTTGGCCATCATTACCATAGCTTGGCATCTTTGGAGGATCTTCAGGACTGTTGCATCTTTGACGATTCCTTTATGGACTTTTGTAGGGCCTGGTTCTTTTCTTCATCTATTTGGACATATTCTCCTTTCTCATCTGATATGATCGATGATGTGGATGGCTTGTGTTGAGGGCTTGGGGAGGGTTTCTGGAAGTCTGGGTCTATGGAATTCACATTAACAGTACTCTTTTTTGGAGCTGGGTTGTTACAGCCACTGGGTACAGGGGATGAAGACATTGGGTTCTGCATAGGGACATAGTTCTCCTCACAGTCTCCAGAATCACTAATGGAGATGCAACGGCAGTACTGGGAGGAGCTACGATTGAAAGTGTTGTTGACCGTGGACCAAGGCTTGGTGACAGGTGACTTGAAAGGGAGCTCATTGATAACAGTGTCGTTTCTCAGGTCAAGGGGTTCTGGCTTTGCTTTTCGGCCAGACTTGAGGTGGCGATAGACAGGGGGTGGCTGGATCTCGCTTCCTCGGCTGGCAATGTGAAGGGGCATTGTGCTCATGGGGATGTCAGGACCTGGGTTCATAGACACATAGTTGTCATCAGAGCTGGCATTGTTTGGTAGACCCACGATAGTCTTTTTTGGAGATTTATCACGGCAGCAGGCGGTTTCTCCATTTCGTGTTGGGTACTTGTATTCACTGTCTGGCGGTCTTTGTTGGGGGCTGCTCCCCCGAGGTGTCTTGGGGGGTAGTGGTGGGGGAGCTATGGCTGAGTCCACTGGGAGGTCTCCAAATTCACTACACGGGGTGTTTCTGGGTTCCTTGAAGGTGTACATATCCTCACTATCTGAAGCAGACACTGAGAAGTCGGCCTTGGTGTGACTGGGTGAAGCCAGGCTACGAGGGAGATCAAAGCCACTGTATTGGCTTGGCTTGGGAAGTCTATAGAAGTCATGGACCTGACTGCTGACTCTGTGGATACTGTGTCTATTGCCCTGGGCAAGTTTTTGTGCAGCTGTATCACTCTCTTGTACGTTGCTTTGAGAGAAGCTGGCATTGTCTGATTGAACCATGATAGTGTTTTTTGGAGATTTATCATGCCAGCAGGCGGTTCCTCTACCTCCTGTTGGGTACTTGTAGTCACTGTCTGGCGGTCTTTGTTGAAGGCTGCTACCCCGAGGTGTCCTGGGGGGCAGTGGTGGGGGAGCTATGGATGAGTCCACTGTGAGGTCTCCAAATTCCCTACACGGGGTGTTTCTGGGTGCCTTGAGGGTGTACACATCCTTACTATCTGCCGCAGACACTGTGAAACTGCCCTTGGTGTGACTGTGTGAAGCCAGGCTATGAGGGGGGACAAAACCACTGTATTGGCTTGGCTTTGGAAGGCTAGAGAAGTCATGGACCTGACTGCTGACTCTGTGGATACAGTGTCTATTGCCCTGGGCAAGTTTTTGTGCAGCTGTATCACTCTCCTGCTGGGTACTCTGAGAGAAGCTGACATTTCTTGCATTTTCTCTCCTTCGACTTATGCGTTGGTGCAAGTGTTGATGCTCCTGAGGTGCACTGGTAGACGAGGCAGGCTGGGTGTGGCTTGTTAGACGTGGCTGGCTAGACTGTGAACAGGCTGAGGACCTTCTTGCTTGGAGCAGGGGCTGACTGGAGCTGCTGAATTCAGCTCGTGAAGAGCTGAGCCTATGACTGACTGAAGAAAGGTTTCTCAGTGTATCAGTGCTCTCTTTAGTCTGACTGAAGCCACAGATCTGGCAGATGCTCTGGACCCACCTATTCCTATCAGCCTCTGTCTCAGCCACCAGGTAGAAAGTGCGCTCATTGGTCTTGATATCAAACATAAAACTCTTTTCAAGCTCTTTTTTGTTAAAGGTCACGCGTATACCCAACTGTGTACAGAAGTTTAGGTTGATGATCTGCAGGGGTTTCTTGGAGTGTTCATTCTTATAGTATTCTAGAACACCTGGGGCACCACTCATTTGACCACTCCGCAGGATAAACCAGCGTTTCTTCCAAGCATAGTGCCCCAACTTTTTCTCAGGAGGTGATTTCTCCAGCCAGCCTGTGCACAGCACATCATTGTCGGCTGACTGGAGCCCACAGCCGGCTTGAGTGGACAAGGTCTCAGGCTGCTGGGTCTGCTGGCTGCTGGTGTGCTGCTCACAGGGGAGTGATTCCTCAGTGGAGGGTTTCCTGTGTTTCTTTAATAATTTTCTTAGCATTATTACTTAATCCCAAATTAAATGAAATCTTACCAGTACCTTGTCTCTTTAAACATTATCTGTGTGATTGACTGTGATCTCTCTTCCAAACCTACTTTCTTAGGAGTTGATGTACAGCCTTTCCAGTGCCTTTACAGCCCAACTCTCTTTGGAGAGTACCTTTTCCAGTAACTTTACAATCCAACGCTCTTAGGAGTTGAGGTACAGCCTTTCAATCCAACTCAATTTGGAGTTGAGGCATCAATTATCCAGTACCTTTCTCCAATCCAACTCTCTTAGGAGTTGAGGTGCCTATTTTCTAGCACCTTTTGCAATCCACCCTCACAACTCCTTACTTTCTTACCAGTCTTCTGACAGTGATCTCTCAGGATTCCCTTTCTTTCTTGCTCTCTGTGGGACCTCAATTTGTGGCTCCTCTTGGCCACCACTAAGTCCGAGTATCGGGCTAAAGCCTAGAGATTTGGATGAACCAAAAGTTGCCTGGTTCACTTTCTGAGAGACAGTCCCTCACTTTTATTGTGGAACAGCCTTGTATACAAACTTACAAAAATACCTGGTCAAAGGGTTCACATCAGGATCCTATTGGGAAAGATCAGAAAAACAGGAGGTTCCTGTGGTTATGCTGGAAAACAACCCTTAGAGACTGCTTGGGGGCTGGATCCAAACACCCAATGAGTCATTAGATGCCTGAAGCATTTCAGCAGGAACCAGGTGCACACAACCCTCGGGAACCCAAGTTGGAGCATCGACATCCTGTGTGAAAACACAAACAGAACCCAGAACACAAAAACTGGATCTGGCCCTTTCCAAAGGCCTGAGATAAGGTCTCTGCAATTAACCAAATGTCTTTTCTGTGCAGTGGACCGCCAATGATGGTCTGCTAAGGAGTTAACAGAATCATCCACAAATTTAAAAATTTAAGATAAAATAAGTGATAGAGTTAGGGGAGCCAAGGTGACCCTCAAGATCCCCCTTCTTGACTTTAACTAAATAGGCTTTTAAAGTGTGGTTGGCATGTTCCACAATAGCCTGGCCTTGGGGTTGTAAGGAATACCAGTTTTGGGGGTAATTTCAAAATCTTGGCAAAACTGATTGAAACATCTGCTGACATAAGCAGGGACATTATCAGTCTTAATTTGTTTTGGGACACCCATGTAAGCAAAAGGCTGCAAACAGTGGCTTTTAACATCTTTTACCTTTTAACCAGAATGGGCAGAGGCAAATATTAGTCTGGAAAAAGTATCTACAGAAACATAAACATATTGCAATTTTCCAAAGGATGGCATATACATTACATCCATCTGCCACAGGTGATTGGCCAACAGTCCTCAGGGATTAACTGCTAAGCGAGGCACTGGAAGAAATTCCACACAAAGAGGGCAATTTTTAACTTTTTAAACAAATTGTTCCTTGGTTATTCCATTATGAAATCTTAAGGACCCTGTTCTAAGAGGAAAGCGCTTATGTAAGTATTGTGCTCTAGTGAGCTCTTGTGAAACTGCAATGATATGAGCGTACCTGTTGTCTGTGTGATTTCTTTCACTGAGAGGTCCTGGCAAATGGTTATCGGCCCTAAGATGTCCCACAAATACAGGTTCAATCCATTGCCATAGAAAACCCTGTATCTGTAACAAACTCTCTTGTCCTCTGGAGACAGTGGCAATATAGACAGGCATCTCCAAGGGTTGGACAATTTGAGCTACCTATTGACTATCAGCATAGATGTTTAGTGCTTCCCTGAGGAAGAGTTGTAGAGCCATGGCCAAGGCTAAAAGTTCTGCCATTTGGGCAGAAGCTGCAGCAAATATGGCTATTTTAATGATGAGATTACATACAACTACAGTTGCCCCTTTTGAAGAAGAATCTTTGAAAACCATCCGTCCCTTGGAAATAGGCTGAGAGACTACAATCTTTGGGAAAATCAAATGATGGATCTTAAAAAAGGAAACGAGACTATTGGATGGGTAATGATTTTCAAAATAACTCTGGGTAGCAGAGAGAAAATTGGCCCAATTATTACTATTATTTTGTAGCCACTCTATTTGTTGATGTAACAACCAGATCTGGCTCCTTACCAAAAGTCTGCAAAGCAAACTTTTGGGCTTTAAATAGGAGTGCAATTATAACTTGGGGATAGGACACCACTGATTTAGATGGGGAGGCCTGAGAATGAACCCAAAGAATAGGACTCTCTTGCCAAAAACTCCTGTAGGAGAATGAGCAGAACAAAACACTAATAATTTTAAAGGCTGGGCATAATCTACATAATCCAAATGAGGTCCTTCTAAGGCATTTTTCAATCAAATGGATGCACTTCCCTCCTCGAGTAGTCAGTATTCGAGGAGAATTGGGATCTGAATCATCTTGTAATATATTAAGGAGAGACTTAAGTTGCCCAGTAGTAATTTTTAAAATAGGTCTGATATAATTAATATCACCCAGAAACCTCCAAAAACCATTTAAAGTTTGAAAGGTGTCCAGCCGAAGACTAATCTTTTGAGCATGCACCCCATATGCTCACAACCAAGCGTGCTTTGGTCTGGCTCCCTCACTGACCTTCTTATTTCCCTGCATAGCATAAGCAATAACTTGTCCTATAAGGTGGTGTCCAACTATATCTCTACAAATGTGAATGTAATCATTGAGGCTTTTGGCCTTGTGAGGTCGTAAAGCCTCTTTACAATACTTGTTGGCATTTTAAAAAGCAAGTTGTCTAACTATAAAAATGGCATTATCAGTATCCCCAATTATACGGCCTGCAAGTTGTAGGAGCTGGTCCACAAAGTCAGAATAAGATTCAGGAGATCCTTGAAGGACCCTAGAAAGTTGGTCTATTATGGCCTTGTTCGGTAAAGCTTTTTAAGCAAGGCCAGCAGCTGTTGGGATCTGTGCATATACAGCTGAATCATAAAAAATTTTCTGCCCTAGGTTTGCATAGGCTCCCATACCAGTAAGCATATCTGAATTCCTTTCAGGGAAACAGGGAAACCTGCAGGCATGTGGCACTGTGCCATTTTGTTACAAAGCTCTTGCAATTCACTTCTCCAAATCAAATAATCTCCCCGGGACAGCACAGCTCTACATAATTGTTGCCAAACACTGGGCGTGCAATTCAAGGTCTCAAAGAATTCAAAAATGGTCAGAGTAAAAGAGGCATGAAACCCGTAAGCCATAACTACCTCTTTTCAGCTGTTTAATATCCTTATAATTAACAGGGGAATGCTCTCACTGATTCTGGCCTTGGGGAGTCATGGTATCTATGATTGGGAACATCACTGTGCCCCTCTGCTCTTCAGGAAAGGCCAAAGGAAAACAGAGAGCACTAGAATTACGAGCAGGAAGACGAGGTTCAAGGGAACATTTTTTTTAGCTTATGTTTTAATTTAACGTCCCTTTCAAGTTCGTCACTTTCCTTAGTCTCATCCCCTGAAGACGAGGGAGAGGACCCAAAGGAAGTGTCATTAGAAGCTTGAAGTGACCTAAGACTCTTGGTTCTGAGCCTCTGTGAAGGCAGCCTTGGCTTCCTCATCCTGATTTTTCACTTCCACAATATTACTAAGAAGTGCTTCTTTGACAAGATGGCACAGAGAAAAAGTAACAGTTGATATGGCATTCGGCCCATCTCTGTGTAATGCCCTTTGCAGGTCTATCCTCACCTGCTCCCCATCAACAATACTAAAGATTAAAAACCAAGGGCTGACCTCTTGTACAGTTTTTAAAAAGTCTGTTGCTGTCTTGTACTTAATACTGGTGCCCTGCTTATTGGACAATTGGACCAATTGTTTCCCCATAAGAGAGTAAGAACTGGCTGCACCCATCTTCAGTATACCCGTTCCTTACCTTAATGCTGGCAAGCATTCCCAGGTGATCCTTCAGTGTCTCCCCTTCTTTTCCAAACCTTTCTAGGACCTCCAATTGTCATAAAGGCCAGGACTACAACCTTCTCATGGGGTCCAGCAAGGGAATCTGAGGATTAAATAAAGACAACACTGCTGGTCACTCTGACAAGGAGAAGGGCGTTTATTTCAAAGTGGAGTAGGCTTATATACCAACAGCAGCCCCAGTGTAAATTTACTCAGATCAAGGTCCATGCCCCCAATCCCGCCTCAATGCATGGATAATTTACATTCTTGCATAGAAGCCTAGGTGGAAGGAGGGAACTAGGAAGTAAACACCTAGTTCGAGATAGACAGTGGATCCTAAGAGCACTGTGGGTCACCCTTGGTTACTAGAAGAACAGCAGACCCCCAAAAAGGTCCCCAACAGGATTTCTCTGTGTAGCTCTAGCTATCATGGATCTAACTCTGTAAACCAGCCTGGACTCAAACTAAAGGACATCCACCTGCCTCTGCTTCCCTAGTGCTGGGTTTAAAGTCCTGTGCCACCACCGCCCAGCTAAAATGTTATGTAATTTATATTTCATGAGCCTTGGTGTTTTGCCTGAATGTATGTCTGTGTGAGGGTGCTGTGTCCCTTGGAACTGGAGTTGCAGATAGTTGTGCACAGTTATTCCATCTACAGGGAGCAATGGCTCAGAGGTTAAGAGAACTGGCTGTTCTTCAGGGTTCCTGAGTTCAATTCCCAGCAACCACATGGTGGATCAGAACCCATCTGTAATGTGTTCCAGTGCCCTCTCCTAGTATGCAGGGCACACACATATGCAGGAAGAATGCTATACACAGAATAAATAAACAAATCTTTTTTAAAAATAAATCCCATCTACCTTGTGCCTCTGGGCTTTTACCTTTCTCTATTCTCTATCTCTTTCTTTCCTTCTTACTCTGTTGGTGGCTGTTTGGCTGTCCCCTGGTGTTCTCTTTCCTCCTTTCCTCCTCCTTCCCTTTTCCTCTCTCTCTTCTTCTATTTATTCTCTCTGCCCAAGAGCCCTGTCTATCCCTCTCTCCTGCCTAGCTATTGACAGTTCAGCTCTTTATTAGACCAGTCAGGTGTGTTGGGCTGGGAAAGTAACACAGCTTCACAGGGTTAAACAAATACAACATAAAAGAATGTAACACATCTTCAACTAATATCACATAACAGCTGAGAGCTGCCATGTGAGTATTGGGAATTGAACCAGGGTCCTCTGCAAGAGGTACCCATGATCTTAATAGCTGAACCATCTCTCCAACCCCATCAAATAATAATTTCAAAAATTAGAAAAAAGAGGGCAGGCATTGGTAGTGCACGCCTTTAGTCCCAGCACTCAGGAGGTAGAGGCTGGCTGATCTATGCGAGTTCGAGGCCAGCTTGGTCTACTAAGCAATTTCCAGGACAGCCTCCAAAGCCACAGAGAAACACTGTCTCAAAGAAAAAAAAGAGACAGACAGACAGAGAGAGGGAGAGGGAGAGAGGGAGAGAGGGAGAGAGAGAGAGAGATTTGATAGCAGGGGCCAAAAAGTTGGTGGCACAGCAGATAAAGGCACTGGCTATCAATGTTGATGACAAAGTTCAAACCCCTGAGGAAGTTTAACCATTCATTAATCAGGAAGCAAAAACATGATCTCCACAAGTATAACCATAAGTGCTAGGACCAAATTCTTGTGGCATATGCCAGTCTTGTTTGTTGTAGCCAATGAAATATCTTACTAAAAAGTACTTGTAGGGGCTAGTGAGATGGTTCCTCAGGGACAGGTACCTGAGAACATGAGTTTAGTGCCTGGGTTCCACAGTGTGAAAGGAGAGAATTTTGCAAGCTGTCCTCCAACAATGCCCATAATGGGCTCCTTCATTAATTAAGAAAACACCCACAGGGGCTGTAGGGATGGCTCCCTGCTGAGGAGCACTTGCTGCTGTGCATGTGTACAGATATAGGCCACAAAATACTTTTTGAGATAGGGTTTCATTGTATAACTCTGACTAACCTGGAATTTGATATGTAGACCAGGCTGGCCTCCAACTCACAGAGATCTGCCTGCCTATGCCTCCTGAGTGCCAGGATTTAAGGCGTGAGCCACCAGACCCAACTCACACAAAATAATTTATAAGTGCAATTTGAAAATCCTGTTTATATTTATGTTATCAAATACATGTAACATCACATTGGCACTTTGGACAGGTCTTTTTTTTTTTGGTTTGTTCATTTGTTTGTTTTTTAGATAGGATTTCTCTGTGTAGCCCTGGATGTTCTGGAATTGACTCTGAATAACAGGATGGCCTTGAACGCACAGAGATCTGCTTGCTTCTGTCTCCTGAGTGCTGGGATCAAAGGTGTGTGCCACCATCGCCAGGCCTTGAACAGTTTGTTGCTTTTGTGTTCTACTTGCTTTCTTTTGGAGGTGGGTGGGTGCTGGGAATCAAACCCAGGACCTTGCACGCACCAGGCAAGAGCCCTACAACTGAGCTACACCTACAGCCCCTGGCTTTTTGAACCAGAGCCTCACTATACACCCAGGCAAGTCTAATGGAACATCCCTGCCTCTGTCTACCATGTGCTGGTGAGTGTCATAGGTGTGTGCCACACAGCTTCCTGAGAACACGGAACTCTGTATACAGGGGCAGAGGATAGATTCCATGTCCCAAGAAAATCCCCCCATCATGCTTACAGTCTGGTTTTTACACAGGTTGAAAATCTGCCACCTCAGCTAGGCTGCCTGTGAAGATCTGGCCTCCAGCCTCAGCCTGAACCAGACCCTGACTGAGCTGGACCTGGGCCTGAATGACCTTGGTGATCCCGGGGTACTTCTCCTGTGTGAGGGCCTCAGGTACCCAGACTGCAAACTGCATACCTTCTGGTGAGTGGAGTTCCGGATTCAGCATGCTTGTCCTGTCTTCTCTATCCAGGGAGGCCGTGGGACCTCCAATTTCCTCACCAGCTCTAGCTACAGAATCTTGCTGTTAAGTTTTCCTGCCACAGGGTCTTTACTCACACATCACTGACACCACTGAAATGGCTCTTCTGTTCTGCTGTACATTTAGTTTCCAGGTAGGTGCTGGAGAGATGGCTTAGTGGTTCAGAGCACTGGCTGCTTTTCCAGAGGTCCTGAGTTCAACTTCCAGTGACCAAATGATGGCTCAAAACCATTTATAATGAGATCTTGTGCACTCTTCTGGCCTGCAATCAATCATGCCTGCAGAATGCTGTATATATACATACACACACATACACATACACATCTACACACACACACACAAACACACAACACACACACACACACACACACACACACACACATACAGTGGTTAATGTTTCAGATCTCATAACAAATACCAATGACCATAGTGTACCCTCTGTTCTACTTGGCTTTCTGTTACTATGATGAACAACATGAGCAAAGGTGACTTCAGGAAGCAAGAGTTTTTGGTATCCTACAAGTTATATAGCTCTTCACTGAGGGAAACCAAGACAGAAGCCTGAAACAGTAAAGAATCCAAAGAAATTTGCTGCTTACTGGTTGGTTCGCTGTGGCTTGCTCTGCTAGTTGCTTTTATACAGAGCAGCCCTCCTGGCCCAGGCATATACTACCCACAATGGGCTCCTGCAACAAATAACCATCAAGGTTTCTCTGTGTAACAGTCCTGGATGTCCTGGAACTTGCTCTGTATCCCAGGCTGGCCTTGAACCCAGGGCAATTCCCCTGCCTCTGCTTCCTGAGTGCTGGTGTTAAATGTGTGTACCACCACAGTCCCAACCCTTTCTTCTTTTTTTAAATTACAAAATTTGACAGATGTGGATTTCTGCCTGCATGTATGCTTTTGACCAAGCTCATACCTGGTACCAACAGAGTCCAGAAGACAAGTTTATATTGCATAGGACTGGAGTTACAGCCAATTGTGAGCTGCCTGTCCCTCTCTGCCTTCTCCCCTTGTCTCTCTCAAAGGTGGACAAGGCCATACCCCTGCACCCAGCATATCAGTTTGGCATTAAAGCTCAGCCCTGGGGACCTAACCAAAAGGCATGGGACAAACTCACCTTGGCCTTCCCTTCCTCTAGGTTGGGCATTTGCCAGCTTGGCTCAGACACATGCGCAGGGATTGCCCATGTGCTCCAAGTCAACACCTGTCCCTGAGAACTGGTTCTGAGTTTCAACGACTTGGCACACAGGGGACAGTGGCTGCTGGGGGAAGGCCTGAGACACCTGGCCTGCAGACTCCAGAAGCTGTGGTGAGTGTTTTGCTTAGGAGGAGGGCCAAAGGAGTAATGTGGGGATGCTAAAGGAGTCATGCACCCCTCCATACTAGCTGGTTAAGTAGAAATTTTAAGGCCAGTCTCAGTTTTATAGCTACTCTCAGGCCAGTGTGGGATATGGGAAATGCTACTTCAAAAAAACAGAACAGAAAACAATGATGGCTATTTTCATTCTAAAAGCAGGAAACACATAAACATAACTGAGCCAGGGAGTGATGGCTGGAGCCTCTAATCCCAGCACTCGAGAGGCAGAGGCAGGAGGATCTCTGTGAGTTCCTTGCCAGCCTGGTCTACACAGCAAGCTTCAGGACAGGCACCAAATGTTGCAAAGAGAACCCCTGTCTCAAAAAAAACAAAAAAAGAAAATGTGGTATCTCAACTTCCTGCTCCTGCACCATGCTGCCATAACTCACCACATAAGTAGAGATAGAAAAGATTCCCCCATCCTCCAAAAACCAGCCCCCCATTAGACATACATACACATATGTAAATACACACAGAGACATATACACAGGCGTAAAACCTTGGGGGTGTTTAGAAACTGCTTGGGGAATAAGCATTTATTAATTTGGGCATTTTCTTTTCATCTATTGGTATGTGCATCTTGGCTTGCAGTGTGCACAGAGGCCAGAAGATAGCATCAGATGCCCGGGAGTATCAGCTACAAGATGTTGTGAACCAACTAAACCAAACTTGGCTCCTCTAGAAGAGCAGTCTAAACCACTGAGCCATATCTCCAGCTCTTGCTATTGGGATATTAGGTTTCTGTTATCTGTTACTATACTGGCTATACTCTCAGACTCACCCTGCTTCACAACAGTGCTGCTCAGTTTAAATTTACTTCCTGTTCTTTTGCTTTTTTTCCCTCGAGGAAAGGTTTCTCTGTGGCTTTGGAGGCTGTGCTTGAACTAGCTTTTGTAGACCAGCCTGGTCTCCAACTCACAGTGATCTTCCTGCCTCTGCCTCCTGAATGCTGGGATTAAAAAGGCGTGGGCCACCATTGCTTGGATTTTGCTTCATTTTTATAAATATTTATTTATTAAGTTGACAGTGTTCTGCTTGCATGTATGTCTGCACACCAGAAGAGGGCACCAAATATTTTTATAGATGGCTGTGAGGCACTCTGTGGTTGTTGGGAATTGAACTCAGGACCTCTGGAAGAACAGCCAGTGCTCCAACCTCTGAGCCCTCTCTTGTTCTTTTAAATGAAACCTTTCTCAGCTGGCACCTGGGAGTTCCAAGTCTGTTATTTATCCACTGGACATGCTTTCCACACCATGCTATCTGCTTCTGTAAATGAGAATACAAGTAAAAGTTCCTGTGGTTTTTATTTATTAATTTCTAAAGACACTCAAGATTGGGAGTAAAGGCCCATAGTGGTTGGGAACATGTTTGATCCCTCCACATGGAAGGCAGAGGCAGGTAGATCTCAAAGAATTCCAATCCTGCCAAGGCTGCTGCCACCACCACCTAACCCAAGTCACATATTCTTAACCAATCATGAACAGCCAAGGCACATAGCACCCTTCTTGCCACTGTTTCCTTTAAAAAGCCATAACAACTGAGGCATTCATTTTCATCAGTGAGTCAGCTCCTTAGTGGTCTCTTTTTGAATTCTCACGCACTTGGCATAACAATCCCACACCACCCAAGGGAGCAGAGAGACCCTGTCTCCAACAAGCAACTGAACATTGGGAGTAAGGAGGCAGTGGGAGAGGTAGCTCTGTGGTTAGGGCACTTGTTGCTCTTGCAGAGGTCCCAGTTTCCAGATCCCACTCTATAGCTCACAACCTGTTCCAGGGGATCCAACTCCAGTTCCAGGAGATCAAATCACCCCTGGTGACCTCCATTGGCACTGCAATATGAGGTTCAGTCATGCATGTGTTCAGAATACTCATCCTAAAACAAAACTAAAGGGCTGGAGTGCTGGCTTAGCGGGTTAAATCATCTACTGTCAAGCTTGAAGACTGGCTTCACCATCAGAACCCTGGTAGGTGGAAAGGAAAACATCTACAGGTTGATCTTGGGTCTCCAAAGCACACCATAGCGAACAGATATAAGAGCAAGAGCACACACACAAAGAAAACCACTAGCTGGATCCCAGCTTCACAGGAAGCTGAAATAAGAGAATTCCAGGTTCAAGGCCAGCCTGGGAAACTTAGTGAGGCCCTACCTGAAAATGTGAGCTAGGAGGATGGTTTGGCAGTAGAGTGTCTGCTTTCCTAGCATCCCCTGAGCTGTAATTTCCATCACTTAAAATAAATGTTTAATATTTTGCATTTACCTGTGTTTCTGGATTGCATAGTTGTGACAATCAATCCATGTTAGGCTTCAGTCGGATCCAGCCAACATGCCAGGTTCATACCTGAGGGGGAAAAGAGACACAGGATAGTAAAGAGGGCAATCGAGTGTGAATACTGGACTTCCCAAGGTTATTCTTCATCATTCTTAAGTACCCCAACCAAAAGGGGAACATGGCAAAAGACTTCTTTATCTTGTATAAGGAACAAACACACTGTCTATCTTAATCCACCAAACATTTGATAACCAGACCTGAGACTCAAATTCTCCTTGTGGGCCTTGACGGTCAAGAGTAACCACACCTCAGACCAAGTCTGTAGTTATTTAGGTAAGACATTCAAGACTAAGATCAAACATCCTTTAGTAGCCATGTCTTAGACCTTATGACTTTAACCTTGGAAGACTAAGGACAGTTTTGAACTCTCTGACCTTGAGTCAAGATGAAGCAGAGCCATGTCCGAGCACTGACAGAGAGTACTACTACAAATCTGAGGCCATCTTGCGATCACTGCTCTCCTGGTACGAAACATGGAAGAAAAAGCCTTTCTCCTTGGGTATCTGCATTGTCCGTGTCCTAGAGATTTGTATTGTTGTGGCTAGAGTGATGGCTCAGGAGTTATGAACACTGGAAGCAGACTGGGCATTGGTGGTGCAACCCAGTAATCCCAGCACTTGTGAGGGAGAGGCAGACATCTTTGGGAGTTCAATGCAAGCCTGGTCTACAGATTGAGTTCCAGGACAGCCTACGTTACAGAGACAAACTGTGTTGAAAAAAGTGTGTGTGTGTGTGTGTGTGTGTGTGTGTGTGTGTGTATGTATGTATGTGTCCATATGCATTCAGCTGATATTGGCCAGAAAAGGACAGCAGATCCCTTGGAGCTGTAGTTAAAAATGGTTGTATGTGGAACTGAACTCTGGCCCTGTGCAAGAGCAGGAAGCACTGCATACAGAACTAATGAAAACAATATTTGAAAAACAGGCTATGTGGCTGGAGAGATGGTTCAGAGGTTAAGAGCAATGATAGCTCTTCAAGGAGTCCTGAGTTCAATTCTCAGCAACTACATGGTGGATCACAGCCATCTACAGTTCAATCTACCTCTTCTGGCAGATAGGCAGAACGATGTACAAGTAACAAATAAATCTTGAAAAAGAAGAGAGAGAGAGAGAGAGAGAGAGAGAGAGAGAGAGAGAGAAAGGAAGAAAAACAGAATAAAGGCAGGGTACCATGATGCTGTCTTTGTAGTCCATAGTGATAGTGTCATGTTTGTAAAGCTGTTTGAAATGGACCTCAACAAAATGACCCAGAAGAGGCTGGCAGCACTTCGACTCACAAAACCGTAATTTGATACTGGGTGCTGAGCAGGGCTGTGGCATCAGAATGGAGGCCAGCAGGACTTTTATTCCCTTGGACAGCTGTGATCCACCACTTGAGAGACATTACTTTGTGTGTGACTTTTGCTTTTCTCTGTGTAACTGTCAAGACTGCCCTGGAACACCACAAAAATCTGAATACTGGACATTTCAGTCAGTCACTGTAACAAGACTCCCACCTACTGGCCAAAGTGTGAAACTACAGATTAAAATAAGGGCAGAGGACACTTACTTAGATGAAGTGGGGATATTATATTAGAGACACGGTGTTTCTGTAGCCTTGGCTGACTGCAACGTGCTCTGTAGACAAGGCTGTCCTCCACCTCTTAGTTCTGATTGCCTCTGCTTCTCTAGACCCACAAATATTTGCACATTTTCCAGATGCAATTCAAGCAGTAACCTAAAATCATTGCAGATATATGAAAGGGTGCCAAGATTTCCCTGCACTGCCAATTCCTTAGAAATTTGTATGTTTACCTGAGGGTTGGTGGCACACGCCTTTAATACCAGCACTCAGGAGGCAGAGGCAGGCAGATCTCTGTGAGTTAGAGACCAAGCTGGTCTATAAGAGCTAGTTCCAGGACAGCTTCTAAAGCCACATAGAAACCCTGTCTTTAAAAACCAAAAAGAAAAGAAAAGAAAGTTGTTTGTTTTCCTACTTCACAACTCAACATTGTAATCACACTGGGAACAAACAGAAACACAAAATATACTAAGTGGGCTGGGACTGTAAACTAAGGTTCCAGAAGCAGTATACCTAGAAAGATCCAGGACTGTTTGTATCTATTATCCACACAAATGAGACCTCAACACATGGAGAGGACAGGACATGTGGACCAGCTGGAAGACTGGCTGCCTAGCTAGCATGCATGAAACCCAGAACTCTATTCTGTCCAAAGGAGCTATATAGATTACATGCCAATTGTTAACATCTGGGCTGAACAAATGTTCACATTGGCTGTGCATGATGGCTTGTGCCTTTATGAACCAAAGGAAGGTCATTCAAGAGCAGACAGTGATACAGGGACGCCCAGGAAAATGAAGCAATTGGTGAAAGGCAACAGACTTGAGAGTAGCTGGGTTTCAACTCCAGGACCTACAGGAACATATATATATATATGTTCCTTATCCGTGCAAGCTCCAGGCTACACTATGCTCACTAATGGTAAATGGCAGAAACATGTTAAGGAGACTGCCATAAAGCATGAAGTTGACACATACATCACAGGAACCAACATGGTTGCAGTGACCTGACACAGGGGAGTAAGCACAGGCCCAATGGTGAGCATGCACAAAGGTAAAATATGCCTAGTATTGTGGCTGTTACAATTAGCACCCAAGAGGCAGTCAGGACAACCTGGACAATTTACTGGGATTCTACCACCTGCTCCCCCCCACCCCCGACACACACACACATACACAAAAATTCAGAAAACCACTTGGAAGTGGCATGTGCCCTAATCCTAGAAGAAACAAGATCTGTGCTTCTGGTAGGCAGGAATTCCAGCATCAACAGCCTATCTCAAAAAGGGCCTCATAGAGTGCACAATGGTGTGTCAAGCCTTTAATCCTAATACTTGTGAGGCAGAAGCCTGTGGATCTGACTCCAAATGAGAGAAACCTTGTCTTGAAAAAAACAAAACAAAAAAACATTGAGGTGTTTTGGTCACACAGAGCTTGCTCAAAAAACAATGTCAAAGGTGGTTTGCAACATAGCTCAAGGAATTTCTGAGTTACTGTTAGGGCCTTGATTTATTTCCTCTGCCTTTAATCCCAGCGCATGGGAGACAGAGGCAGGCAGATCTCTGTGAGTTCGAGACCAGCCTGGTTCAGGAGAGCTAGTTCCAAGACAGCCTCAAAAGCCAGAGAGAAGCCCTGTCTCAACCCCCCACACAAAGACACACAAATACCCTGAGACATGTGCCCTAAACTGCAGTTCTTACAACCAAGGCAAAACTTGAACCTACTGAAAATGTCTCAAAAGCTCCCAGAGAAAAATCTGCTTTCAAAATGTAACCGTTGTAGTACTGGGCTCTGTTTTAGGTCCACAGAACATACATGAACAATGTTCCCATCACACCTAACTTGCCCAGCATTTTTAGCAGAGTGCAGCACTCCTCACACTCCCAAGCCTGAGCTCAGCGCCTGTGCACAAGAGTTTCCGATGGGATCAACTGGGATGCTTGTCCCACACAGCGAGGCCCAAAGTGGAAGCACTTTCCAGTTCTGCCTCAGAGAAGGCAACCACATTGATGACCACAATGTGGGTTGTCCCCTCGAGTCTGGAGGCGCCTCGACCCCCCAAGTCCTCTCCAATACTGACTCAGTTCCCGGCTACTGTGCAAGCGATGTCCTGAGTTCTTCCTTCCCACTCAACATTCTCCCCTCCGTGCCCGTGGAGTCCCAGTTCCCAGGACACCACAGTTAACCCAGACACATGCTACCAAAGGGCCCATTATAGATCAAGTCCCAAGAGTGCCCCACACTATTCGAATGCTTGAGGAGTCTCTAAGAACTGAGGAAACTACCCTCGTTTCTACCGGCAGCGCTCAAAACCTGCCAGCACTTTATTCCAGAAAAAAAATTGCCCCCATACCACAGGCTGACATGGTCCAGAGAGATGCACAAGCCGGAAATAAAATTTACCCACCAGAAAACTGAAAACATTGTAACACTTCAATCCAAAGTGCTAAAAATCTAAATAATACCTAAATTCAGGGTGGTTACTATCGGGTCCCAAAATTGACACAAGTCCCTTGATAATTTGGCTTCTCCAACAAATGCAATACAATTTCCTAGGATCCTCTGAAGCTCCCACAAACGTAATACATAACCCCCACAAACACTCCTAAAATTCCTACATTACTCAAACTATATACAATCCGCCTGCAGGCCTTGTCTCCTAAGAGGGGGGACGAAACTTAGCTGACTTGGGGCCGAAACCTCGGCTATGTTCATTAAAAATTCTTGTTTTTAAAAGTTCCAAAGCAATCTGGTCAATCCTGCCTCAAGCCCTTAATCCTAGTTAGACAGACAGACCTGTGCCTGTTCGAGGCTGGCATAGTCTACAGAGCTCGTTCCAGGACACGCTCTAAACTACATAGAATACCTAAAGTCGTGAAAGTAGGCCTTGGTGGTCTTGAGGAAGGCAGATGTGCGTTACTCAGCCTGACCCAGGTTGTAAGCTGGCTAAATTAAACCTATCTCACCCCACATCAATATCAGGCCTACACCTGCCTCTCAAAGCTAAGGTCCTCGGTTTCAGATCTCAGAACACAAAAAATTACCTTTCTTACAGAGAGAAAGCCGAACTGGAAAGGTGGAGGAGAGTATCCTGACAAGCACCAACAAGATACTAAAGAAGTCTCTGAGCAGAGAGAGGCTCTAGTATTTACATAGTCTGAGGGCTCATTGGTCCCCTGGAGGGGAGGCTCTGGATCCCTCTCCCCACCTGGGGCCATCCTTACCTAATCCACAGTGTCCTGGGTTCTGAGGCCTCCTGGGGCTGAATGACCTTCAGCATCCATGCCCTGCTCGCCAGCCACCCCGGGTCTGCCTCCACCCCAGAGGAGGAAGTGGATTTGTTTTTTTGTATGTATCTATTCTTTTAAAAGGCTAGGGTCTCAGTAGGATGTTTCCATTTTTGTAGCAATTATTGAGGCTGAGGCTGGCAGTGCAGGAAGGGTCGCTGTTCTTTCAAGGCTCTGGGGTCACTAATAGTGAATTCCAGACCAGCCAGGGTACATAGTGAGATTCAGCCTTTTGATTGTGTGTTTTGGGTCCTTCAAGGGTTTCTGGGTAGTTTTGGAGCCTGTCCTAGACTGGAACTCCCTGAGATCCATCCTTGTCTGCCTCCTGGGTGCTGAGATGAAAAGAAATTTGCCACCACTGCCCGTCTTCAGATTCATTCTTAAATATATTAATGAAAGGAGTAAAGGAAACAATCTCTATGTGGGGGGCTCATTGTTTTGTTCTGTTTTCTTATTTTCTGACTGAGTTGAAGTCCTTTCTCAATTACTCCAACTTGGCCCTAAACTCACTGAATAGCCCAGGATGCCCATGGATTGCTTATCTCACAAGGGCTGGAATAATGGGCACATAAGACCATGCCCAGTTCACTCATCAATTCCAGGCATATTTCTATGTATTTTTGATGTATTGCTTTTATTGAAGAAGTAAACCTTGTCAGCAAGTAGCTAGGTCTTCCATTTGGAGAAGCAGATAAAGATAGGGATTTGGCCCATGTAGTAGCAACACCTTTACTCCAAGCCCTTGGAAGGCAGAGGCTGGTAGATGTCTTGAGTTTGGGGCCAGGACTACACAGAGAGCCCCTATCTCCATAAAAATAGCAACAAGGATATAGGTTTTAGAGTTAGAATACTGGATTTCTTTTTTATATTTTTCTCCCTTTATTTATTAGGAGACTGGGTCTGTCTAGGCTAGGCTAGCTTTGGTTCTCTATGAAGCTGAAGATATCCTTGAATCTTTCTCCTGTCACTTCTTTCCCAGTCTGGCCTTGGCCACTATGCCTTGTCTATGCTATGCTGTATCCAACCAAGCAAAGCATCCCGTCAATTTAGCTTCAACCTCAGAATTTAGTTTATTTTGTGTCTGAGAGAGAGTGTGTGTGTGTGTGTGTGTGTGTATGAGAGAAAGAAAGAATCTTAATAGCCCTGGCTAGCCTGGGACTCACTCTGTAGACAAGGCTGGTCTCTGCCTTAAGAACAAAGACTTGACCCATCACACTATTCTGCATTGAGCTTTTTAAATTACATTTATGAGTGTGGGGCTGCACAACTTTAATCCCAGCATTCTGGATCTAGAAGCAGCACATATCTGGATATCTAGGCCGCCTGGTCTACATAGTTGCTTCCCGGACAACTACAGTTTTTACACAGGAAAACCCTGTATGGAAAAAAAAAACACATAATCAGAGACAGAATAGACTCCTCCATTACCCCAATTACAAACATGTAATGAACTTTGAATGTGTTTAGAGACTGGATAAATGATGCTGCAGAGAAAGATCAACAGTTAAAAGCACTTGGTGATCTTACAGGGGACCTGAGTTTAGTTCCCAGGAACCCTGTCAGGTGGCCACATTCACCTGTAATTCTAGCTCCTGGTGATCCAACTCCCTTTTCTAGTATTCACGGTCATGTCCCCACGACACCCCCACAGGGACATGCCCATATGAAAATAATAAAAATTTAATAAACTGGCCGGGATTGGAGTCCCACGCTTTAATTCCAGCACATAGAAGGCAGACACAAGAGGATCTCTGTGTGTTTCAGGCCAGCCTGTTTTGCAGAGTGAATGTCAGGATTTGCTCTAAAGTCATGCAGAGAAACCCTGTCTCACAAAACCTAAATAAATAAAATAACTTGATAAATAAAAGGTGCACGTATTATACTGTCTTGAAACACAATAAATAAATAAATAAATAAATTGGGAGGAAGGAGCCCAGAGAGTTTGTGAATATGTTTAATCCCAGCACATGGAAGGCAGATGCAGGTAGATCTCTCAGAATTCTGTAAAAGCAAGGTAAATTAGAGAGGGTGGAGTTAATTCCACCCTCAGAAAAAGCCTGAGAAATTCCCTATGTAGCACAAGGCTGAATCAGCTGCAGGGTTTCTCTGTGTCTTTGGAGGCTGTCCTAGAACTAGTTCTTCTAGACCAGACTGGTCTTGAACTCACAGCAATACTCCTTCCTTTGCCTCCCGAGTGCTGGGATTAAAGGTGTGCATCACCACCACCAAGCCCAGGTCACCCACTCTTAACCAATCCTGAACGGCCAAGGTACATACCAACCTTCTTGCAGTTTGTTTTCTTAAAAACCCTTCACACAGTTGGAGAGATGGCTCAGAGGTTAAGAGCACTAGCTGCTCTTCCGGAGGTCCTGAGTTCAATTCCCAGCAACCACATGGTGTCTCACAACCATCTGTCATGTGATCTGGTGCCCTCTTCTGACCTGCAGGGATACATGCAGACAGACCACTGTATACATAACAAATCAATAAATCTTAAAAAAAAAAAAACTTCACAATTGTGGCCAGGCACCATTTTCCTGCAGCTTCTGGGTCGGTTTGCTGGACAGGGTCACTGACGAGTATTGAAAATTAACATTAAACCTTATGAGTCTGCATGATAATGAGTTGGTTCCCTGGTGGTCTTTTTTGGGGATCTCAGGAACCTGGCATAAAAATTCCATGCTGGCCAAGACAGCAGAGAGACCCTGTCTCCAACAAGCAAACTGAACATTGGGAGTAAGAAGGCTGGAGAGGTGACTGTGTGGTCAGAGCACTTGTTGCTTTGCAGAGGTCCCAGTTTCCAGATCCCACCCAGTAGCTCACAACCTGTTCCAGGGGATTCAATTCTATTTCTGGGATCCAATAACCCCTGTTGACCTTCATTGGCACTGCAATATAAGGTTCAGTCTTGCATGTGTGCAAAATACACATCCTAAAACGAAACTTGCTCTGTTGACCAGACTGGCCTTGACCTCATAGTTCTGCTTACCCCCGCTTTTCCAGATCCATGAACATTTGTGTAATTTGCAGAGGTAATTCAAAATAGCAAGGAATAACACAGAATCCTTGCAGATATACCTAGAGGAGGCCAATACTTCCCTGCCCTGGCATCACCAGAAAATACTGTAGAAATTTTTGTAAACTCTTCTAATTATTGACTAGACACTGTACTCACACATGTGAAATATATACTAGAACAAACAAAAGCACAAAATGCAATGTGGGCTGGGGCTGTAGGTCCAAGTTTCCAGAGGCCTTAGATCCAGCAAGACTGTTTGTATCTGTTAGCCACACAAATTCAGCCTCAACATATGGAGACGACTGGAAACATGGACCAGTTGGAAGACTGGCTGCCTAGCTAGCATGCATGAAACCCAGGACTCTCTTCATATAGATTTCATGCCAAATGTTGACACCTGGAAGGAAAAACATTTACAATGGATGTGCAAGATGGCAAAAGCCTTTATGAGTCAAAGTCAATGTCATGCAAGAGGAAAAACATTTACAATGGATGTGCAAGATGGCAAAAGCCTTTATGAGTCAAAGTCAATGTCATGCAAGAGCAGACAGAGCCACAGGGAGTCCCAGACTAAAAGCAATTGGCTATTCGGACAGCTTTGAGTGACCAGGGATTTGAGCTCCAGTCCCCACAGGACAGCTTATAATCATGCCAGCTCCAGGCAAGAATATGTAGCCAGCTTCTGCCTGTCAATATGGTAAAGGGCTCAAACTTGTAAAGGAACCTGACACCAAGCATGAGGACCAGAGATGCATCACAACAACCAACATGGTTGGGAGGTGATCTATGACACGGGGGCGTAAGGATGGGTCGAAAGGTAGGAAGGCACAAATGCAAAAATGTGGCCAGATATTGTGGTGACCTTACAGCTAGCAGTTAGATTGAGTCAGGCCAGCCTGGCCAATTCATTGGGATTTTTGGAACATTCCCCCCCCACAAAAAAAAAAACATACAAAAAACTCTTGGCATAGTAGCATTTGCCTTAATCCCAGAAAAAAGATCACTGCCCTGCACAAATTTCCTTTCTCAAAAAGTGCATCATTACCTAGAGTTGAAACTCAGTCTGTTAAAGCAGCATGTCAAAAGTGGATTGGAGTGTATCTGTTTCTTTAAGGGCCTTGATTCATTAGGTACCACTTCCCATTGTTCCTCTGCTGAATCATGCTAAATCCTAAACCCCAGAGAATGAATTCTCTGATTAGTGTTATGATTTACAGAACTAAAGGTGAGCACCTCTCCAAACCTACTGTTCTGGCAAGCTCTGCCTACATGCTTACAGGGCTACAAAGCAAACTGGCCCTTCTGGCCAGAAATAAAAAGCAGGGGTATAAAGTTAGCTCCTCCTGTGAGGAATGAGGAATCCACTAACATGGTAGTCTCCAGGAAAACTGGAGGGTGGAGTCCACAGCTTCCCTAACTGAAAATGGCATGAATGGAAGGCCAGCCCCAGACCACATGGAACTGCATAGCATCAAGGCTCAGTACCTGCTAATGGAAGCTGTCATTCTGCAATTAAACAAACTAATGTCACGTAGGGATAGTTAGCAAGGCCTGCCTCCACCTGGACCTTGACATGACCTGGCAGGCTATGCTTGGAAACCAGCATTATGGCTGTAGTCCCATCCCTAGAAAGCACATGGAAGCAACATTCTAAGTCATTCCCAACCCAGCCACATACAGTTAACATAAAACTGAAGACAAGCCGGGCGTTGGTGGTGCATACATTTAATTCCAGCACTTGGAGGCAGAGGCAGTTGGATCTCTGTGAGTTTGAGGCCAACCTGGTCTCCAGAGCAAGAGCCAGGATAGGCTCAAAAGCTAGGCAGAGAAACCCTGTCTCGAAAAAAAAACCAAACAAACAAAAAACTGGAGACAAAAGTGCCAAGAGAACAAGACTTTATTGATCTTTAATGGAGAACTGAACACGAGGATTCAAAATGACTTTGGACATTAAAAGTTAACAATGGGGGTTAGTGGGAGAGGTGGTTCAGTATAACAGAATCATGGTTCAATACTCAGTCCCCACATGCAGGACATGATTCTGCATGTTCATGCTGCAGACACCATACACTAACAACTCCAATGCTTAACTCTGGCTGGGACTGACCAGGACCAGGTCTCACGAGTCCCCACTTAAACCGCCAAGAATCCTGGAGTTCCCACTGTAGCTAGAATTGGCATTAGCTCTCTCCAAATAGTGTCTGGACAGTGAGTGAACACTAAGGTCTAGAACAGGAACAGAAGACTTTGCAGGTGCTCCCAGGGGACACTCAAATAGTGTAGCACTTTCTACTCCATCCAGAAGAGTGCGCCACATTTGAGTGTCCCCAAGTGAGCAATTGCCAGTGTACGGAAGTTCCACGATGCCTTCTCCACACAGCAACACCCAAAATGGGGTCACTTTCCCCTTCACAAGGCCTGGAGAGTGCCTCCATTTTGAGTATGGCTATCTGGGACCTCACAAGATGGATCCAGATGGGACTGCAAGATTAAGAAGGGTCCAAAGCGTGTTAAATGGGCCTGGGGAAGATAGCTCAGCGGGTGAAGGTAACTTGAGGTGACAAATTCAATCCTCCCCACCTACTTCCCCATCATTTACTTCTCTGCAACCTTCACCGTGCACAGCAAACAGTAAATCTCTTAAGATGAGCCGCTATCCACAGCGCAGGCGGGAATGGTACCCACAGACAACACCCAAATGTCGAAACACTTTCCACTTTAGAAATGAGAAGAGCGCTCCTGACATTTGAGTGCCACCCCACGGACAGCAACCACCACCTTGCCCAGCTGCAGCGTTCTCTCAATTGGCTGCCCTCAAAACCTTGGCAGCACTTCTTCCAAGGAACAAAAAGTGTCCCCAGAGTTTGAGTGGAGCAGGTTGAGATCTGAACGGTGCTGTGCAAGTAACCTGTAGAAAAGCTGTTAGGAATCTCAGTTATTGTGTAAGGCCTGAAAAAACGGAAACAAGTTAAAGGTAACACCAAGCATGGTAGACACCTTTTAATCCCAGCACTGTGGGGTTAAAGAGGGGAAGCCTACACTGGTCTACACACCACCCTCCCTCACTGACAAGCCAAATTATGTGTAGGCATTTCAGTGTCCCTTCTCTGGCTGTCCACCAGGCTGGCCTTATACTCAAAATGCAACAGATTTGGATTTTCCACCCCAATGTTTCCTAATGGACCTATTACCACTAGCAATTTAAAGTGTAAAAGGTAGTGCTGGGCATTGCTGGCACATACCTTTAATCCCAGCACTTGGGAGGCAGAGGCAGGTGGATTTCTGTGAGTTCGAGACCAGCCTGATCTACAAGAGCCAGTTCCAGGACAGCCTCCAATGCCACAGAGACACCCAGTCTCAAGAAACCTAAAAATAAAAAAATAAAGTGTTAAAGGTTTCAGCATGGTGTTGGCAGAGGTAGGTGGGTCAAAGCTACAGAAAAACCCTGTTTTGAAAATCGAAAAGATGAAAAAAAAAACAGGCTATGGTAGAGCACACCTTTAAACACAGGACTCGAGATGCCGAGTAAGGTGGATCTGTGAGTTCCAGGCCAGCCTGGTCTACAAGAGGTAGTTCCAGTACAGCCTCCAAAGCCATAGAGAAACCCTGTCTCGAAAAAAAAAGAAACGAAAAGAAAACCAAAGTGGGGAAAAAATATATGGCAGGTCCTGCCCAATTGAGTCTTCCCACCCCCTCCCTGCTTTACAACTGTTTACCAGGGTAGGGACCTTATTTATGTGAATCATCACAACTACCTTCATCAGTGAAGTATCCACTGGAAAGGAATTCACTTCCAGTCCCCAGATAAGGGAAACTCCATGCTCCAATGGGGTTTCCAGGCCCCTGGTCCAAACAGACAACAATGGGTGCAGTTGATGGATGAGCCTTGAAGAAGGCCTCAACTTTGAGGATCACTGTGCTGAGCCTCCAGATGGCAGCGCCTGTATTACGCTGGCATGCCTTCATTCCCCTCATGTACCCATCTGTCTGTTTTCTAAAAACAGAACCTGGCTTTTAAGTTGTCAGTCTTTGTGGAATCTTTTTATCAATCAGTAACACTCAAAACCTGGCAGTAGCACTTATCTTCCAAGAAAACAAAAGAGCCCCCAGTTTGAATATCACAGGTTGAGGGTCCTACAGGACCTGCTCATCCACTTAAGGATTTTGCCCATGTATTAATATGGGATATTTGTATATCAGATGCTGTATTAACACAACGTTTCACAAAAATTATTTTTACCCCAATACATAGATTTTAGGAGTGCAGCTCTCCTTTACACTCAAGCCTGAGCTGAGTG
>NW_023277003.1:0-43009 GCF_003668045.3 Cricetulus griseus | reverse complement strand
TCATTCATGTTTCATACATGTGTAATACATGTGTCATACATGTGTGATACATGTGTCATACATGTGTCATACATGTGTCCTACAAGTAACATACATTTAACATAAATGTGTCATACATGTAACATACATGTAACATATATGTAAAATACATGTGTCATACATGTAACATACATGTGTCATACATGTAATATACATGTGTCATACGTGTAACGTACATGTGTCATACATGTAATATACATGTGTCATACGTGTAACGTACATGTGTCATACATGTAACTTACATGTGTCTGACATGTAATGTATGTGTCATACATGTGTCGTACATTAATAGTACATGTGTGGTGCATGTGTCGTACCTGTGTCGTACATGTGTCGTACATGTGTCATACATCTGTCGTACATGTGTTATACTTTTAACATTCATGTGACATACTTGCAACATACATGTAACATACATGTGTCATACATGTAACATATATGTCACATACATGTAACATACAAGTAACATACATGTAAAATACATGTAACATACATGTAACATACATGTAACTTATATGTGGCACACACGTGACATACATGTGTCATACATGTAACAAATGTGTCATACGTGTAACATTCATGTAACATACATGTAATTTACATGTAACATACATGTGACAATTCTTGTAACAGGTGTGTCATACATCTAATACCATGTAAAATACATGTAACATACATGTAACATACATGTAACATACATGTGAAATGTGTGTGTCATACAAGTAACATACATGTCACATACATGTCAGATACATGGGTCATACATGTGTCATACATTTGTCATACATGTGTAATACATGTAACATACATGTGTCATAAATGTGTGATACATGTAACATACATGTGTCATAGATGGAACATATATGTGTCATACATGTGACATACATGTAACATAAATGTCACATACATGCTTCATACATGTAACATACATGAGTCATACATGTAACATTCATGTAACTTACATGTAACATACATGTGTATATCCTGTAACATTTATGTAACATACATGTGTCATAAATGTAACATACATGTAACATACATGTAAAATACATGCAACATACATGTGACATACATGTGAAATGCTTGTAGCATGTGTGTGTCATACATCTAATACACATGTAACATACATGTAACATACAATTGTCATACATGTAACATACATGTGTCATATATGTAACATACATGTCACATAATGTAACATGAATGTCACATACAGGTCACATACATGTAACATACATGTGTCATAAATGTGTCATACATGTGTCATACATGTAACATACATGTGACATGCTTGTCACATGTGTGTGTCATACATCTAATATACATGTAACATACATGTAACATACATGTAACATACATGTGACATGTGTGTGTCATACATGTAACATACATGTCACATACATGTAACATACTTGAAACATACTTGTTTCATACGTGTAACATACAAGTAACATGCTTGTATCATGCTTGTAACATGTGTGTGTCATACATCTAATATACATGTAACATATATAACATACATGTAAAATACATGTAACAACCATGTCAGATACATGTGTTATACATGTGTCATACATGTGTTATACATGTGTAATACATGTAACATACATGTAATATACATGTATCATAAATGTATCAACCTGTAACGTACATGTGTCATACATGTATCATACATGTAGCATATATGTGTCATACATGCAATACATGTAACACACATGTAACATACATGTAATATACATGTAACATACATGTATCATACATGTCACATATATGTAACATACATGTAACATACATGTGACATGTGTGTTTCATACATGTAACATACATGTCACATACATGTAATATACATGTAACAAACATATAACATACTTGTGTCATACCTGTAACATACATGTAAAATATATGTAAAAAAAATGTAACATACAAGGTACATACATGTAAGTAAATGTGACATACATGTGACATACATGTGACATACATGTAACATACATGTGTCATACATATGTCATAAATGTGTCATACATGTGTCATACATGTGTCATACATGTGTCATACATGTGTCATACATGTGTCATATATGTAACATACTTGTGTCATAAATGTAACATACATGTAACATATTTGTACCATACATGTCACATACATGACATATACATGTAACATTCATGTGTCATACAGGTATCATACTTGTGTCATAGTTATAACATACATGTGTCATACATGTAACATATATCTTACATACATGTGACATATATGTGACATGCATGTAACATACATGTGACACGCATGTAACATACATGTGTCATACGTTTAACATACATGTGTCATACATGTTACATACATGTAACATATATGTAGCATACATGTGACATGCTTGTAACATACAAGTGACATGATTGTAACATGTGTGTATCATACATGTGACATATATGTAACTTACATATAATATACATGTAACATGCTTGTAACATGTGAGTGTCATACATATGACATACATGTTCCATACATGTGAAATACATGTGACATGCTTGTAACATATGTGTGTGTCATAAATCTAACATACATGTAACATACATGTAAAAAACATGTGACGTGTGTGTCATACATGTAACAATATATGACACATGTGACATACATGTATCATACATGTAACATACATGTGTCATAGATGTATCATACATGTGGCATATATGTTACATACATGTGTTATACATGTAACATAGATTAGTCATACATGAGTCATACATGTAACATACATGTGACATGCTTATAACATGTCTGTGTCATACATCTAATATACATGTAACATACAATTAACATGCATGTAACATACATGTGACAAGTGTGTGTCATACATGTAACATAAATGTGACGCAGATGTGACATACATGTGTCATACATTAAACATACCTGTGTCATAGATAACATAAATGTCATACATGTAACATACATGTGTCATACATGAAACATACATGAGTCTTACATGTAACATACATGTGACATGCTTGTAACATGTGTGTGTCATACATGTAATATACATGTAACATACATGTAACATACATGTAACATACATGTAATATACATGTGTCATACATGTAGCATACATGTGTCATACATGTGTCATTCATGTAACATACATGTGTGATGCATGTAACATACATGTGTCATACATGTAACATGTGTGTGACATGCTTGTAACATGTGTGTATCATACAAGTAACATGTGTGTGTCATACATGTAACATACAAGTGTCATACATGTGTCATACATGTAACATACATATAACATATATGTAACATACATGTAACATATATGTATCATATATGTAACATACATATGTATTACATGTAAAAAACATGTTAAATACATGTGACATGTGTGTGTCATACATGAAACATATACGTCACATACATGTAACATACTTGTAACATACTTTTGTCATTTATGTAACATACATGTAACATATATGTAACAAAAATGTAACATACATGTAACATATATGTAACATACATGTGACAATCATATGAAATACATGTGTCATACATGTAACAAACATGTAACATACATGTGACACACATATGTCATACATGTAACATTCATGTGTCATAGATGTAACATACATGAGTCATACAAGTAACATGCATGTGTCATACATGTAACATACTTGTGACATACATGTGAAAAACATGAGACATACATCTGAAATACATGTAACATACATGTAACAAACATGTCAGATACATGTGTCATACATGTTTCATACATGTGTCATACATGTGTAATACATGTAACGTACATGTAACATACATGTTTCTTAAATGTGTCATACATGTAACATACATGTGTCATAGATGTAACATAAATGTGTCATACATGTAATATACATGTAACATATTTGTCACATACATGCGTCATACATGTAACATACATGAGTCATCCATGTAACATTCATGTAATATACATGTGTCAAACATGTAACATATATGTAACACGTTTCATACATGGAACATACATGTAACATTCATGTAAATTACATGTAACATACATGTCACACACATGTGAAATACATGTGTTATACATGTAACATACATATGTCATACATATAACATACATGAACATACATGTAACATACATGTAACATACATGTGACATGCTTATAACATGTGTCGGCCATACATCTAATATACATGTAACATACATGTAATATACATTTAACATACATGTAAAATGCATGTCACATAATGTAACAAGTATGTCACATACATGTCACATACATGTAACATACATGTGTCATACATGTGTCATACATATAACATACATGTCAAATACATGTACCATACATGTCACATACATGTAAGATACATGTAACAAACATGTAACATACTTGTGTCATACATGTAACATACAAGTAACATATGTAACATACATGTAACATACATGTAACATACATCTCACAAACATGTAACATACATGTAAAATACATGTAACAAGCTTGTAAAATACATGTAACATACATGTAACATACATGTGACACAAATGTGACATACATGTGTCATACATGTAACATATATGTAACATATATGTGACATGCTTGTAACATACATGTGACATGATTGTAACATGTGTGTATCATACATGTGACAAACATGTAACATACTTTCTTCATGCATGTAACATACATGTAACATATGTGTATCATACATGTCACATTCTTGTCATATTCATGTCATATACATGTAACTTTCATGTGTCATACATGTAACATTCTTGTGTCATAGATATAACATACATGTGTCATACATCTAACATATATGTTACATACATGTGCCATATATGTGACATGCATGTAACATACATGTGACAGGCATGTAACATACATGTGTCATACATGTAACTTAGGTGTCATACATGTAACATACATGTCACATAAATGTAACATACATGTAATATACATGTAAAACACATGTAACATACTTGTGTCATACATGTAACATACATGTCAAATACATGTAACATACATGTCACATACATGTAGCATACATGTGACACACAAGTGACATACATGGGTCATACATGTAACATACATGTGTCATACGTGTAACATACATGTAAAATACATGTAACATACATGTCACATACATGTAACACACATGTAATATACATGTAACAAACATGTAACATACTTGTGTCAAACATGTAATATACATGTCAAATACTTGTACCATACATGTCACATACATGTAAGATACATGTGTCAATCATGTGTCATACAAGTGTCATGCATGCGTCATACATGTAACTACATGTGACATGCTTTTAATATGTGTGTGTCATACATCTAATATACATGTAACATAGATGTAACATGCATGTAACATGCATGTATCATACATGTGACATGTTTGTCACATGTGTGTGTCATACATCTAATAGACAATTCACATACATGGAACATACAAGTGTCATACATGTAACATGCATGAAACATACATGAAACATACATGTCACATAATGTAACATGAATGTAACATGAATGTCACATACATTTAACTTACATGTGTCAAACATGTGTCATACATGTACCGTACATGAGACATGCTTGTAACATGTGTGTGTCATACATATAATATACACGAAACATACATGTGACATGTGTGTGTCATACATGTACCATACATGTCACATACATGTAACATACATATAACATACATGTAATATACAGGTAACAAACATTTAACATACTTGTGTCATACATGTAACATACATGTAACATATGTAACATACATGTGACACACATGAGACATACATGTGTCATACATGTAACATACATGTGACATACATGTAACATACATGTAACATACATGTAAAACACATGTAACATACATTTAACATACATGTAACATACAGGTGACATGTGTGTTTCATACATGTAACATACATGTCACATACATGTAACATACATGTAACATACATATAATATACATGTAACATACTTGTGTCATACGTGTAACATACATGTAACATATATGTAAAAAAATGTAACATACATCATACATACATGTAACATACATGTAAAATACATGTGTCATATATGTTACATACATGTAACATAAATGTGACATACATATGACATACATGTGTCATGCATGTAACATACATATGTCGTACATGTAACATACATGTGTCATATATGTAGATACATGTAACATATATGTGACATGCTTGTAACATACATGTGACATGATTGTAACATGTGTGTATCATACATGTGACATACATGTAACATACTTGTGTTATACATGAAACAAACATGTAACATATGTGTATCATACATGTCACATACATGTCATATACATGTCATATACATGTAACATTCATGTGTCATACATGTAACATTCTTGTGTCATAGATATAACATACATGTGTCATACATCTAACATATATGTTACATACATGTGTCATATATGTGACATGCATGTAACATACATGTGACAGGCATGTAACATACATGTGTCATAGATGTAACATACATGTGTCATACATGTAATATACATGTAACATAAATATCACATACATGCGTCATACATGTAACATAAATGAGTCATACATGTACCATTCATGTAACTTACATATAACATACATGTGTCATGCATATAACATATATGTAACATACATGTTTCATACATGTAACATACATGTAACATACATGTAACATGCATGTAACATACATGTAACATACATGTAACATACATGTAACATACATGTAACATGCATGTAACATACATGTAACATACATGTAAAATACATGTAACATACATGTAACATACATGTGACACACATGTGACATACATGTGTCAAACATGTAACATACATGTGTCACACATGTAACATACATGAACATACATGTAACATACATACAACATACATGTCACATAATGTAACAAGAATGTCACATACATGTCACATACATGTAACATACATGTGTCATAAATGTGTCATACATGTTCCTACATGTAACATACATGTGACATGTGTAACATGTGTGTGTCATACATCTAATATACATGTCACATACATGTAACATACATGTAACATACAAATGTCATACATGAAACATACATGTAACATACATGTAACATACATGTCACATAATGTAACATGAATGTCACACACATGTCACATACATGTAATATACATGTGTCATACATGAGTCATACATATGTTATACAGGTAACATACATGTGACATGCTTGTAACTTGTGTGTGTCATACATCTAATATACATGTAACATATATGTGACATGTGTGTGTAATACATGCAACATACATGTCACATACATGTAATATACATGTAACAAACATGTAACATACTTGTGTAATACATGTAACATACATGTCAAATACATGTAACATACATGTCACATATATGTAACATACATGTAACAAACATGTAACATAGTTGTGTCATACATGTAACATACATGTAACATGCATGTAATATACATGTAACATGCATGTAAAATACATGTAACATACATGTATTATACATGTAACATACATGTGTCATTCATGTAACATACATGTCACATAAATGTAACATACAGGTAAAATACATGTAACATGCATGTAACATACATGTAACATACATGTAACATACATGTGTCATACATGTAACATATATGTAACATACATGTAAAATACATGTAACATACATTTAACGTACAAGTAACATACATGTTACATACATGTGACATGCTTGTAACTTGTGTGTGTCATACGTCAAATATACATGTAACATACATGTAACATACATATAACATACATGTAACATACATGAAAAATACATGTGAAATGTATGTATTAAATATGTAACATCCATGTTACATACATGTAACATACATGTAACATACATGTAACATACATGTGACATGTGTGTGTCATACTCGTAACATATGTCACATATATGTAACGTACTTGTAACAAACTTTTGTCATTCATGTAAAATATATGTAACAAAAATGTAACATACATGTCACATACATGTAACATACATGTAACATAAATGTAATATAAATGTAACATATGTAACATACATGTAACATACATGTGTCATACATACATGTAACATATCACATACATGTAACATACATGTAAAATACATGTAACATGCATGTAAAATACATGTAACATACATGTAACATACATGTAACATACATTTGACACACAGGTGACATACATGGGTCATACATGTAACATACCTGTGTAATACATGTAACATACATGTATCATACATGTAAAATACATGTAGCATACATATAATATACATGTAACATACATGTAACATACATGTGAAATGTGTGTATCATACATGTAACATACATGTTACATACATTTAACATACATGTAACATACATGTAACATACATGTTACATACACGTGTCATACATGTAACATACATGTAACATACATGTGTCATGCATGTAATACATGTAACATACATGTGTCATAAATGTAACATACATGTAACACACAAGTGTTATACATGTCACATACATGTAACATACATGTGTCATACGTGTGTCTAACAAGGGTCATACATGTGTCATGCATGTAACATACCTATCACACACATGTAACATACTTGAAACATACTTGTGTCATACATGTAACATACATGTAACATACAAGTAACATGCTTGTAACATGCTTGTAACCTTTGTGTGTCATACATGTAACATACATGTAACATACATTTGACAAACATGTGACATATATGTGACAAGCATGTGACATGTGTGTGACATACATGTAACATACATGTAAAATATATGTAACATACATAACGTACATGTGACATTCTTGTAACATGTGTGTGTCATACATCTAATATACATGTAACGTATATGTAACATACATGTAACATACATGTAACATACATGTAACATACATGTGACATGTGTGGGTCCTATATGTAGCATACATGTAACATACATGTAACATACATGTAATATACATGTAACATACATGTATCATACATGTAACATTCATGTGTCATATGTAACATACATGTGTCATACATGTGTCATATATGAGTAATACATGTGTAATACATGTAACATACATGTATTATAAATGTATCATACATCTAACATACATGTGTCATAGATGTGTCATACATGTGTAATACATGTAACTTACATGTAACATAAATGTCCCATACATGCGTCATACATGTAACATACATGAGCCATACATATAACATTCATGTATCTTACATGTAACATACATGTGTCATACATGTAACATATATGTAACATACATGTGTCATACATGTAACATACATGTAACATATATGTAAAATACATGAAACATACATGTAAAATACATGTAACATACATGTGTCATACGTGTAATATACATGTGTCATACATGTAACATAATTGTAACATACATGTAACAAACATGTAAATACATGTGACATGCTTGAAACATATGTGTGTCATATGTATGTCTAATATACATGTGTCATACATGTAACATACATGTAACATACATGTAACATACGTGTAACATACATGTAACATACATGTAACATACATGTGACATGCTTGAACATATGTGTGTCATACATCTAATATACATGTAACATAAATGTGTCATACATGTCACATACATGTAACATACATGTCACATACATGTCACATACATGTAACATACATGTAACATACATGTGTCATACATGTAACATATATGTAACATACATGTGTCATACATGTAACATATATGTAACATACATGTGTCATACATGTAACATACATGTAATATAAATGTAACATACATGTAACATACATGTAACATACATGTGACATACATGTAACATACATGTAATATAAATGTAACATACATGTAACATACATGTAACATACATGTGACATACATGTGACATACATGTAACGTACATGTGACATACAGGTAACATACATGTAACCTACATGTGTCATAGTGTAACATTCATGTAACAAACATGTAACATAGTTGTGTCATACAGGTAACATACATGTAACATATGTGTATCATACTTGTCACATACATGTCATATACATGTCATATACATGTAACATTCATGTGTCATGCATGTAACATACATGTGTCATAGATATAACACACATGTGTCATACATGTAACATAGATATGTCATACATGTAACATACATGTAACATATATGTAACATACATGTGACATACTTGTAACATACATGTGACATGATTGTAACATGTGTCTATCATACATGTGACATACATGTAACATACATGTAATATACTTGGAACATGCTTGTAACATGTGATGTCATACGTGTGACATACATGTGAAATACATGTGACATACTTGTAACATATGTGTGTGTCATAAATCTAACATACATGTAACATAATGTAAAGTACACGTAACATACATGTAACATACATGTAACATACATGTGATATGTGTGTGTCATACATGTAACATATATGTGACACACATGTGACATACATGTGTCATACATGTAACATACTGGTGTCATATATGTAACATTGTTTGACATGCTTTTATCATGTGTGTGTCATACATGTAACTTGTGTCTGTCATACATGTAACATACAAATGTCATAAATGTGTCATACATGTAACATACATGTAACATACATGTAACATACATGTGTCAGACATGTAACATACATTTAACAACCATGTAACATACTTGTGTCATACATGTAACATACATGTAACATATGTGTATTATACATATCACATACATGTTATATACATGTCATATAAATGTAACATTCATGTGTTATACATGTACCATACATGTTTCAAACATGTAACATACATGTGTCATACATGTAACATATATGTTACATACATGTAACATACATGTGTCATACCTATAACATACATGTAACATACATGTGACATGCTTGTAACATGTGTGTGTCATACATGTGACATACATGTAACATACATGTAATATACATGTAACATTTTTGTAACATGTGAGTGTCATACATGTGACATACATGTTACATACATGTGAAATACATGTGACATGCTTCTAACATATGTGTGTGTCATAAATCTAACATACATTTAGCATAATGTAACGTACATTTAACATACATGTAACATACATGTGCCATGTGTGTGTCATACATGTAACATATATGTGACACACATGTGACATACATTAGTCATACATGTAACATACATGTGTCATACATGTAACATATATGTAACATACATGCAAAATACATGTAACATACATTTAACATACATGTAACATACATGTAACATACATGTGACATGCTTGTAACATGTGTGTGTCATACATCAAATATACATGTAACATACATGTAACATACATATAATTTACATGTAACATACATGTGAAATGTGTGTATCATATATGTAATATTCATGTTACATACATGTAACATACATGTAACATACATGTAACATACATGTGTCATGCATGTAATACATGTAACATACATGTAACATACAAGTGTCATACATGTAACAAACATGTAACATACATGTAACATACATGTCACATAATGTAACATGAATGTTACATACAAGTCACATACATGTAACATACATGTGTCATACATGTGTCATACAAGTGTCATACATGTGTCATACATGTAACATACATGTAACATATATGTAACAAAAATGTAACTTACATGTAAGATACATGTCACATACATGTGACACACATATGAAATACATGTGTCATACTTGTAACAAACATGTAACATATATGTGACACACATATGTCATACATTTAACATACATGTAACAATCATGTGTCATAGATGTAACATACATGTGTCATACATGTAACATACATGTGTCATACATGTGTCTTACATGTGTCATACATGTAACATACATGTAACATACATGTGTCATACATATAACATACATTTAACAAACATGTAACATACTTGTGTCTTACATGTAACATACATGTAACACATGTGTATCATACATGCCACATACATGTTACATACATGTCATATATATGTAACATTCATGTGTCATACATGTAACATACATGTTTCATACATGTAACATACATGTATCATACATGTAACATGTATGTTACATACATGTAACATGTATTTTACATACATGTAACATACATGTGTCATACATGTAACATATCTGACACATGCATGTAACATACATGTGTCATACATGTAACATACATGTAACATACATGTGAAATGTGTGTTTCATACATGTAACATCCATGTTACATACATGTAACATACATGTAACATCCATGTTACATACATGTGTCATACATGTAACATACATGTAACATCCATGTTACATACATGTGTCATACATGTAACATACATGTAACATACAGGTGTCATGCATGTAATACATGTAACATACATGTAACATACATGTGTCATACATGTAACATACATGTAAAATACAAGTGTCATACATGTAACATACATATAACATACATGTAACAAACATGTCAGATACATGTGTCATACATGTGTCATACATGTGTCATATATGTGTAATACATGTAAAATACATGTAACATACATGTTTCTTAAATGTGTCATACATGTAACATACATGTGTCATAGATGAAACATACATGTGTCATACATGTAATATGCATGGAACATAAATGTCACATACATGCATCATACATGTAACATACATGAGTCATACAGGTAACATTCATGTAACTTACATGTAACTTACATGTGTCATACATGTAACATACATGTAACATACATGTAATATACATGTAACATACATGTAACATATATGTAATATGCATGTAACATACTTGTGACTTACATGTGACAAACATGAGACATACATCTGACATACAAGTAACGTACATGTTACATACATGTAACATACATGTGACATGCTTGTAACATGTGTGTGTCCTACATCTAATATACATGTAACGTATGTGTAATATACATGTAACATACATGTAACAAACATGTCAGATACATGTGTCATACATGTGTCATACATGTGTCATACATGTGTAATACATGTAAAATACATGTAACATACATGTTTCTTAAATGTGTCATACCTATAACATACATGTGTCATAGATGAAATATACATGTGTCATACTTGTAATATACATGTAACATTCATGTAACTTACATGTAACTTACATGTGTCATACATGTAACATATTGTAACATACATGTTTCTAACATGTAACATACATGTAAAATACATGTAACATACATGTTACATACATGTAGCATACATGTGACACACATGTGAAATACCTGTGTCATACATTTAACATACATGTGTCATACATGTAACATACATGAACATATATGTAACATACATGTAACATACATGTGAGAAGCTTATAACATGTGTGGGTCACACTTCTAATATACATGTCATATATATACATATAATGTAAGAAGAATGTCACATATATGTCACATACATGTAACATACATGTGTCATACATGTGTCATAAATGTGTCATACATGTTCATACATGTTACACACATGTGACATGCTTGTAACATGTGTGTGTCAAAATGTAATATACATGTAACATACATGTAACATATATGTAACATGCATGTAACATACAAGTGACATGCTTGTAACATGTGTGTGTCATACATCTAATATACATGTCACATACATGTAACATACATGTAAGATACAAGTGTCATACATGTAACATACATGTCACATAATGTAACATGAATGTCACATACATGTAACATACATGAAACATACATGTACCATCGATGTGTCATACATGTAGCATACATGTGTCATACATGTAACATACATGTGTCATCCATATAACATACATGAAACATACATGTGTCATAAATGTAAAATAAATGTGTCATACATGTAACATACGTGTGTCATACATGTAACATGTGTGTGACATGCTTTTAACATGTGTGTGTCATACATGTAACATGTGTGTGTCATACATGTAACATACAAGTATCATAAATGTGTCATACATGTAACATACATGTAACAAACATGTGTCATACATGTGTCATACATGTTTCCTACATGTGTCATACATGTAACATACATGTAACATACATGTAACATACATGTGTCATACATGTAACATACATTTAACAAACATGTAACATACATGTGAAATGTGTGTATCATACATGTAACATCCATGTTACATAAATATAATATACATGTAACATACATGATACATACATGTGTCATACATGTAACATACATGTAACATACATGTGTCATGCATGTAATACATGTTACATACATGTAACATACATGTAACATACATGTCACATAATGTAACATGAATGTCACATACAAGTCACATATAAGTCACATACATGTAACATACATGTGTCATACAAGTGTCATACATGTGTCATACATGTAACATACATGTGACATGTGTGTGTCATACATGTAACATATATGCCAAATATATGTAACATACTTGTAAAAAATTATGTCATTCATGTAACATACATGTAACATACATGTGTCATAGATGTACCATACATGTGTCATACATGTAACATACTGTGTTATAAATGTAACATTCATGTGTCATACATAACATACAAGTAACATGCTTGTAACATGCTTGTAACATGTGTGTGTCATACATGTAACATACATGTAACATACATGTGATATTCATGTGATAAACATGAGACATACATCTGACATACAAATGACATAGATGTTACATACATGTAACATACATGTGACATGCTTGTAACATGAGTGTGTCCTACATCTAATATACATGTAATGTATGTGTAACATACATGTAACATACATGTAACAAACATGTCAGATTCATGTGTCATACATGTGTCATATTTGTGTCATACATGTAACATACATGTGTCATACTTGTAACTTACATTTAACAAACATGTAACATACTTGTGTCATACATGTAACATACATGTAACATGTGTATCATACATGTCACATAAATGTTATATACATGTGATATACATGTAACATTCATGTGTCATACATGTAACATACATGTTTCATACATGTAACATACATGTGTCATACATGTAACCTCTCTGTTACATACATGTAAGATATATGTCACATGCATGTAACATACATGTGACATGCAAGTAACATACATGTGTCATACATGTAACATACATGTAACATACATGTAACATACATGTGACATGCTTGCAACATGTGTGTGTCATACATGTGACATACATGTAACATACATGTAATATACATGTAACATGCTTGTAACATGTGAGTGACATACATGTGACATACATGTTACATACATGTGAAATACATATGACATACTTATAACATATGTGTGTGTCATAAATCTAACATACATGTAGCATAATGTAGCATACATGTAACATACATGTAACATACATGTGACATGTGTGTGTCATACATGTAACATATATGTGAAGCACATGTGACATACATTTATCATAAATGTAACATACATGTGCCATACATGTAACATATATGTAACATACATGTGTCATACATGTAACATACATTTAACATACATGTAACATACATGTAACATACAATTGACATGCTTGTAACATGTGTGCGTCATACATCAAATATACATATAACATACATGTAACATACATGTAACATACATGTGAAATGTGTGTATCATACATGTAACATCCATGCTAGATACATGTAACATACATGTAACATACATGTGTCATGCATGTAACATACATGTAACATACAAGTGTCATACATGTAACATACATGTGACACACATGTGACATACCTGATTCATACATGTAACATATATGTAACATACATGTGTCATGCATGTAACATACATGTAACATACAAGTGTTATACATGTAACATACATGTAACATACATGTAAAATACATGTCACATAATGTAACATGAATGACACATACATGTCACATACATGCAACATACATGTGTCATATATGTGTCATACATGTCTCATATATGTGTAATACATGTAAAATACATGTAACATACATGGTTCTTAAAGGTGTCGTACATGTAACATACATGTGTCATAGATAAAACATACATGTGTCATACATGTAATATACATGTAGCATAAATGTCACATACATGCATCATACATGTAACATACATGAGTTATACATGTAACATTCATGTAACTTACATGTAACTTACATGTGTCATACATGTAACATATATTTAACAAACATGTTTCATACATGTAACATAAATGTCATATACATGTAAAATACATGTAACATACATGTGACACACATGTGACATACCTGTGTCATAAATGTAACATACAGGTGTCATACATGTAACAGACATGTAACATACATGTCATATAATGTAACAAGAATGTCACATACATGTCACATACATGTAACATACATGTGTCATACATGTGTCATAAATGTGTCATACATGTTCATCCATGTTATATACATGTGACATGCTTGTAACATGTGTGTCATACATCTAATATACATGTAACATACATGTAATATACATGTAACATACAAGTGTCATACATGTAACATACATGTCACATACATGTAACATGCATGTGTCATACATGTGTCATAAATTTGTCATACATGTAACATACATGTGACATGCTTGTAACATGTGTGTGTCATACATCTAATATACATGTAACATACATGTGACATATGTGTTTCATCCATGTAACATATATGTCACATACATATAACATACATGTAACATACATGTAATATACATGTAAAAAACATGTAACATACTTGTGTCATACATTAATATACATGTCAAATACATGTAACATATATGTCACATACATGTAACTTACATGTAACATACATGTAACATACGTGTAACATACATGTAACATACATGTAACATATGTAACATACAAGTAACATACATGTGTCATACATGTAACATACATGTCTCATACATGTAAAATACATGTAAAATACATGTAACATGCATGTAAAATACATGTAACAAACATGTAACATACATGTAACATACATGTGACACACATGTGACATACATGGGTCATATATGTAATCTACATGTAACATACATGTGAAATGTGTGTATCATACATGTAACATCAATGATAGATACATGTAACATACATGTTACATACATGTGTCATACATGTAACATACATGGAACATATATGTGTCATGCATGTAACATACATGGAACATACAAGTGTCATGCATGTAACATACATGTAACATACATGTAAAATACATGTCACATAATGTAACATGAATGACACATACATGTCACACACATGTAACATACATGTGACATGCTTGTAACATGTGTGTGTCATACATCAAATATACATGTAACATACATGTAACATACTTGTGAAATGTGTGTATCATACATATAACATCCATGTTGAATACATGTAACATACATGTAACATCCATGTTACATACATGTAACATACATGTAACATACATGTGTCATACATGTAACATACATGTAACATACATGTATCATACATGTGACATGCTTGTAACCTACATGTGACATGCTTGTAACATGTGTGTGTCATACATGTGACATACATGTAACATACATGTAATATACATTTAACATGCTTGTAACATATGAGTGTCATACATGTGACATACCTGTTACATACATGTGAAACACATGTGACATGTTTGTAACATATGTGTGTGTCATAAATCTAACATACATGTAACATAATGTAACATACATGTAACATACATGTAACATACATGTGACTTTTGTGTGTCATACATGTAACATATATGTGACGTACATGTGACATACATTTGTCATACATGTAATATTCATGTGTCATAGATAACATACATGTGTCATTCATGTAACATACATGTAACACACATGTAACATACATGTAACATACATGTAACATACATGTGTCATACATGTAACATATATGTAACATACATGTGTCATACATGTAACATACATGTAATATACATGTAACATACATGTAACATACATGTAACATACATGTGACATACATGTGACATACATGTAACGTACATGTGACATACAGGTAACATACATGTAACCTACATGTGTCATAGTGTAACATTCATGTAACAAACATGTAACATAGTTGTGTCATACAGGTAACATACATGTAACATATGTGTATCATACTTGTCACATACATGTCATATACATGTCATATACATGTAACATTCATGTGTCATGCATGTAACATACATGTGTCATAGATATAACACACATGTGTCATACATGTAACATAGATATGTCATACATGTAACATACATGTAACATATATGTAACATACATGTGACATACTTGTAACATACATGTGACATGATTGTAACATGTGTCTATCATACATGTGACATACATGTAACATACATGTAATATACTTGGAACATGCTTGTAACATGTGATGTCATACGTGTGACATACATGTGAAATACATGTGACATGCTTGTAACATATGTGTGTGTCATAAATCTAACATACATGTAACATAATGTAAAGTACACGTAACATACATGTAACATACATGTAACATACATGTGATATGTGTGTGTCATACATGTAACATATATGTGACACACATGTGACATACATGTGTCATACATGTAACATACGTGTGTCATACATGTAACATTGTTTGACATGCTTTTATCATGTGTGTGTCATACATGTAACTTGTGTCTGTCATACATGTAACATACAAATGTCATAAATGTGTCATACATGTAACATACATGTAACATACATGTAACATACATGTGTCAGACATGTAACATACATTTAACAACCATGTAACATACTTGTGTCATACATGTAACATACATGTAACATATGTGTCTTATACATATCACATACATGTTATATACATGTCATATAAATGTAACATTCATGTGTTATACATGTACCATACATGTTTCAAACATGTAACATACATGTGTCATACATGTAACATATATGTTACATACATGTAACATACATGTGTCATACCTATAACATACATGTAACATACATGTGACATGCTTGTAACATGTGTGTGTCATACATGTGACATACATGTAACATACATGTAATATACATGTAACATTTTTGTAACATGTGAGTGTCATACATGTGACATACATGTTACATACATGTGAAATACATTTGACATGCTTCTAACATATGTGTGTGTCATAAATCTAACATACATTTAGCATAATGTAAAGTACATGTAACATACATGTAACATACATGTGCCATGTGTGTGTCATACATGTAACATATATGTGACACACATGTGACATACATTACTCATACATGTAACATACATGTGTCATACATGTAACATATATGTAACATACATGCAAAATACATGTAACATACATTTAACATACATGTAACATACATGTAACATACATGTGACATGCATGTAAACATGTAACATACATGTAACATACATGTGTCATACATGTAACATACATGTAACAAACATGTAACATGCATGTGTCATCCATGTAACATAAATGTGTCATACATGTAACATGTGTGTGACATGCTTGTAACATGTATGTGTCATACATGTAACATGTGTGTGTCATACATGTAAAATATATGTAACATACATGTAAAATACATGTAACATACATGTAACATGCATGTAACATACATGTGACATGCTTGTAACATGTGTGAGTCATACATCAAATATACATGTAACATACATGTAACATACATGTAACATACATGTGTAATATGTGTATCATACATGTAACATCCATGTTACATACATGTAACATACATGTAACATACATGTAAGATACATGTAACATACATGTTACATACATGTGTCATACATGTAACATACATGTAACATACATGTGTCATGCATGTAAACATGTAACATACATGTAACATACATGTGACATGCTTGAAACATGTGTGTGTCATAAATGTGACATACATGTAACATACATGTAATATACATATAACATGCTTGTAACATGTGAGTGTCATACATGTGACATACATGTTACATACATGTTAAATACATATGACATGCTTTTAACATATGTGTGTGTCATAAATCTAACATAAGTGTAGCATAATGTAGCGTACATGTAACATACATGTAACATACATGTGACATGTGTGTGTCATACATGTAAAATATATGTGACACACAGGTGACATACATTTGTCATACATGTAACATACATGTGTCATACATGTAACATATATGTAACATACATGTAATATACATGTAACATACAAGTCACATACATGTAACATACATGTGTCATACAAGTGTCATACATGTGTCATACATGTAACATACATGTAACATACATGTGACATGTGTGTGTCATACATGTAACATATATGTCACATATATGTAACATACTTGTAAAAAATTATGTCATACATGTAACATAATGTAACATATATGTAACAAAAATGTAACATACATGTAACATACTTGTCACATACATGTGACACACATATGAAAAACATGTGTCATACATGTAACACACATGTAACATATATGTGACACACATATGTCATTCATGTAACATACATGTAACATACATGTGTCATAGATGTACCATACATGTGTCATACATGTAACATACTGTGTCATAAATGTAACGTACATGTGTCATACATATCATACAAGTAACATGCTTGTAACATGCTTGTAACATGTGTGTGTCATACATGAAACATACATGTAACATACATGTAACATACTTGTGACATACATGTGACAAACATGAGACATACATCTGACATACAAGTAACATACATGTTCCATACATGTAACATACATGTGACATGCTTGTAACATGGGTGTGTCCTACATCTAATATACATGTAACGTATGTGTAACATACATGTAACAAACATGTCAGATACATGTGTCATACATGTAACATACATGTAACATACATGTTACATACATGTGTCATACATGTAACATACATGTGTCATGCATGTAACATACATGTAACATACAAGTGTCATACCTGTAACATACATGTAACATACATGTAACATACATGTCACCTAAAGTAACATGGATGTCACATACAAGTCACATACATGTAACATACATGTAACAAACATGTCAGATACATGTGTCATACATGTGTCATATAAGTGTAATACATGTAAAATACATGTAACATACATGGTTCTTAAATGTGTCATACATATAACATACATGTGTCATAGATGAAACATACATGTGTCATACATGTAATATACATGTAGCATAAATGTCACATATATGCATCATACATGTAACATACATGAGTCATACATGTAACATTCATGTAACTTACATGTGTCATACGTGTAACATATATGTAACAAACATGTTTCATACATGTAACATAAATGTCATATACATGTAAAATACATGTAACATACATGTGACACACATGTGACATACCTGTGTCATAAATGTAACATTCAGGTGTCATACATGTAACATACATGTAACATACATGTAATATAATGTAACAAGAATGTCACATACATGTCACATACATGTAACATACATGTGTCATGCATGTGTCATAAATGTGTCATACATGTTCATCCATGTTATATACATGTGACATGCTTGTAACATGTGTTTCATACATCTAATATACATGTCACATACATGTAATATACATGTAACATACAAGTGTCATACATGTAACATACATGTCACATACATGTAACATGCATGTGTCATACATGTGTCATAAATGTGTCATACATGTAACATACATGTGACATGCTTGTAACATGTGTGTGTCATACATCTAATATACATGTAACATACATGTGACATATGTGTTTCATCCATGTAACATATATGTCACATACATGTAACATACATGTGAAATGTGTGTATCATACATGTAACATCCATGATAGATACATGTAACATACATGTAACATACATGTTACATACATGTAACATATGTAACCTACAAGTAACATACATGTGTCATACATGTAAAATACATGTCTCATACATGTAAAATACATGTAAAATACATGTAACATGCATGTAAAATACATGTAACATACATGTAACATACATGTAACATACATGTGACACACATGTGACATACATGTGTCATACATGTAACCTACATGTAACATACATGTGAAATGTGTGTATCATACATGTAACATCCATGATAGATACATGTAACATACATGTAACATACATGTTACATACATGTTTCATACATGTAACATACATGCAACATACATGTGTCATACATGTGTCATACATGTGTTATACATGTAACATACATGTGACATGCTTGTAACATGTGTGTGTCATACATCAAATATACATGTAACATACATGTAACATACATATAACATACATGTACCATACATGTAACATACTTGTGAAATGTGTGTATCATACATATAACATCCTTGTTGCATACATCTAACATACATGTAACATCCATGTTACATACATGTAACATACATGTAACATACATGTGTCATACATGTAACATACATGTTACATACATGTGTCATACATGTAACATACATGTAACATACATGTAACATACATGTGTCATACATGTAACATACATGTAACATGCATGTGTCATACATGTAACATACATGTAACAAACATGTAACATACTTGTGTCATACATGTAACATACATGTAACATATGTGTATCATACATGTCACATACATGTTTTATACATGTCATATACATGTAACATTCATGTGTCATACATGTAACAAAAATGTTTCATACATGTAACATAAATGTGACATGCTTGTAACATGTGTGTGTCATACATGTGACATACATGTAACATACATGTAATATACATGTAACATGCTTGTAACATATGAGTGTCATACATGTGACATACAAGTTACATACATGTGAAACTCATGTGACATGTTTGTGACATATGTGTGTGTCATAAATCTAACATACATATAACATAATGTAACATACATGTAACATACATGTAACATACATGTAACATACATGTGACTTGTGTGTGTCATACATGTAACATATATGTGACGGACATGTGACATACATTTGTCATACATGTAACATACATGTGTCATACATGTAACATACATGTAACAAACATGTAACAGACATGTAACATACATGTGTCATACATGTAGCATATATGTGTCATACATGTAACATGCATGTGTCATCCATGTAACATAAATGTGTCATACATGTAACATGTGTGTGACATGCTTGTAACATGTGTGTGTCATACATGTAACATGTGTGTGTCATACATGTAACATGTGTGTGTCATACATGTAACATACAAGTGTCATACATGTGTCATACATGTAACATACATGTCTCATGCATGTAACATACATGTGTCATTCATGTAACATGTGTGTGACATGCTTGTAACATGTGTGTGTCATACATGTAACATGTGTGTGTCATACATGTAGCATACAAGTGTCATACATGTGTCATACATGTAACATACATGTAACATACATGTAACGTACAAGTAATATGCATATGTCATACATGTAACATACATGTGTCATACATGTAACATAAATGTAACATGCTTGTAACATGCTTGTAATTTGTGTGTGTCATACATGTGACATACATGTAACATATATGTGACATACATGTAACGTACATGTAACGTACATGTGACATGCTTGTAACATGTGTGTGTCATACATCTAATATACATGTAACGAATATGTAACATGCATGTAACAAACATTTAACAAACATGTCAGATACATGTGTCATACATGTGTCATACATGTGTCATACATGTGTAATACACGTAACATACATGTAATATTCTTGTTTCATAAATGTATCATACATGTAACATACATGGTCATACAAGTAACATATATGTTACATAAATGTAAGATATATGTCACATGCATGTAACATACATGTGACATGCATGTAACATACATGTGTCATACATGTAACGTACATGTAACATACATGTAACATACATGTAACATACATGTAACATACATGTGACATGCTTGTAACATACATGTGACATGCTTGTAACATGTGTGGGTCATATATGTGGCATACATGTAACATACATGTAATATACATGTAACATGCTTGTAACATGTGAGTGTCATACATGTGACATACATGTTACATACACGTGAAATACAGGTGACATGCTTGTAACATATGTGTGTGTCATAAATCTAACATACATGTAACATACATGTAACGTACATGTAACATACATGTGACAAGTGTGTGTCATAAGTGTAACATATATGTGACGCACATGTGACATGCATTTGTCATACATTTAACATACATGTGTCATAGATGTAACATACATGTGTCATACATGTAACATATTGTGTCATACATGTAACATACATGAGCCATATATGTGTCATACATGTAACATATATGATTCTTACATGTAACATACATGTGACATGCTTGTAACATGTGTTTGTCATACATTCATACATCTAATATACATGTAACATAAATGTAACATATATGTAACATATATGTAACACCCATGTAATATACATCTAACATACATGTGTCATACATGTAGCATATATGTGTCATACATGTAACATGCATTGTCATCCAGGTAACATACATGTAACATACATGTGTCATACATGTGTCATTCATGTAACATATATATGTCATGCATGTAACATACATGTGTCATACATGTAACATGTATGTGACATTCTTGTAACATTTGTGTGTCATACATGTAACATACAAGTGTCATACATGTGTCATAAATGTAACATACATGTAAAATACATGTAACATACATATATCATACATGTAACATACATATGTCATACATGTAACGAACATGTGTCATATATGTAACATACATGTAACATACATGTAAGATGCTTGTCACATGCTTGCTACATGTGTGTGTCATACATGTGACATACATGTAACATACATGTGACATACATGTGACATACATGTGACATACATGTGACATACATGTGGCATACATGTAACATACATGTATCATACATGTAACGTACATGTGATATGCTTGTAACATGTGTGTGTCATACATCTAATATACATGTAACCTATATGTAACATGCATGTAACACACATGTAACAAACATGTCTAATACATGTGACATACATGAGTCATACATGTGTCATATATGTGTAATACATGTAACACACATGTAATATACATGTGTTATAAATTTATCATACATGTAACATACATGTATCATAGATGTTAACATTCATGTGTCATACATGGAACTTACATTTAACATAAATGTCACATACATGTGTCATACATGTAACATACATGAGCCAAACATATAACATTCATTTAACTTACATGTAACATACATGTGTCATACATGTAACATATATATGTAACATAGATGTTTCATACATGTAACATACATTTAACATACATGTAACATACATGTAACATACATGTGACACACATGTGACATACATGTGTCATACTTTTAACATACATGTGTCATACATGTAACATTCATGTAACATACATGTAACATACATGTAACATACATGTAATATATATGTGACAAGTGTATGTCATACATGCAACATATATTTGACACACATGTGACATACATGTGTCATACATGTAACATACATGTGTCATAGATGTAACATACATGTGTCATACATGTAACATACATGTAACATACATGTGACATACATGTAACATACATGTCACATACATGTGTCATACATGTAACATATATGTTACATACATGTATTATATATGTGACATGCATGTAACATACATGTAACATGCATGTAACATACACATGTCATACATGTAACATACATGTGTCATACATGTAACATACATGTGTCATATATGTAACATAAATGTAACATTCATGTAACATACACTTTACATACATGTAACAAACATGTGTCATACATGTAACATACATGTAACATGCATATAACGTACATGTGACATGCTTGTAACATACATGTGACATGCATGTAACATGTGTGTGTCATACATGTGACATTCATGTAACATACATGTAATATACATTTAACATGCTTGTAACATGTGAGTGTCATACATGTGACATACATGTTACATATATGTGAAACACATGTGACATGCTTGTAACCTATGTGTGTGTCATAAATCTAACATACATGTAACATAATGTAACATACATGTAACATACATGTAACATACATGTTACTTGTGGGTGTCATACATGTAACATATATTTGACGCACATGTGACATACATGAGTCATACATGTGTCATACATGTAACATACATGTCACATACATGTGTCATACATGTGTCATACATGTGTCATACATGTAACATACATGTCACATGCATGTGTCATACATGTAACATATATGTTACATACATGTATTATATATGTGACATGCATGTAAAATACATGTAACATGCATGTAACATACACATGTCATACATGTAACATTCATGTGTCATACATGTAACATACATGTAACATACATGTGTAATATATATAACATACATGTTTCATACATGTAACATACATGTGTCATACATGTAACATATATGTTACATACATGTAACATATATGTGACATCCATGTAACATACATGTGACATGCAGGTAACATACATGTGTCATACAGGTAACATACATGTGTCATGCATGTAACATACATGTAACATACATGTAACACACGTGTAACGTACATTTAACATGCTTGTAACATACATGTGAATGCTTGTAACATGTGTGTGTCATACATGTGACATACATGTAACATACATTTAACATGTTAGTAACTTGTGAGTGTCAGACATGTGACATACATGTTACATACATGTGAAATACATGTGACATGCTGTAACATATGTTTGTGTCATAAAAGTAACATGTAATATACATGTAACATACATGTAACATACATGTAACATACATGTAACAAACATGTAACATACATGTGTCATACAAGTAGCATACCTGTGTCATACATATAACATACATGGGTCATCTATGTAACATGCAGGTAACATACATGTGTCATACATGTAACATACATGTGTCATAAATGTAACATACATGTGTCATACATGTAACATGTGTGTGACATGCTTGTAACATGTGTGTGTCATACCTGTGTAATATATGTAACATACATGTAACATACATGTATCATACATGTAACATACATGTAACATACATGTAACATATATGTGTCATACATGTAACCTACATGTGTCATACATGTAACATGCTTGTAAAATGCTTGTAACATGTGTGTGTCATACATGTGACATACATGTAACATACATGTGACATACATGTGACATATATGTGTCATACATGTAACATACATGTAATATACATGTAACATGCTTGGAACATGTGTCATACATGCGAGATACATGTGAAATACATGTTAAATACATGTGACATGCTTGTAACATATGTGTGTGTCATAAATCTAACATATATGTAAAATACATGTAACTTACATGTAACATACATGTGACAAGTGTGTGTCATACATGTAACATACATGTGACATACATGTGACATACATGTAACACACATGTGTCATACATGTAACATACATGTGTCATACATGTAACATACATGTGTCATGCATGTAACATACATGAGTCATACATGTGTCATACATGTAACATACATGAGTCATACATGTAACATACATGAGTCATACATGTAACACATATGTGACATGCTTATAACATGTTTGTGTCATACTTCTAATATACATGTAAAATACATATAACATACATGTAACATACATGTAACATACATGCGTCATACATGTAACATACATGTGTCATACATGTAACAAGTGTGTGACATGCTTGTAAAATGTGTGTTTCACACATGTAACATGTGTGCTTCATACATATAATATACAAGTGTCATATATGTGTCATACATGTAACATACATATATCATATTTGTAACATACATGTGTCGTACATGTAACATACATGTAACATGCTTTTAAAATGCTTGTAACATGTGTGTGTCATACATGTGTCATACATGTGACATACATGTAACATACATGTGACATACTTGTGACATACATGTGACATACAGGTGACATACATGTGACATACATGTGACATACATGTAACATACATGTAACGTACATGTGACATGTTTGTAACATGTGTGTGTCATATATCTAATATATTTGTAACATACATGTAACATACATGTAACATGCATGTGACATGTGTGTGTCATACATGTAACATACATGTGACATAGATGTAACATACATGTGTCATACATGTGTCACACATGTGTCATACATGTAACATACATGTAAAATACATGTGTCATACATGTGTCATACATGTAACATACATGTGTCATAGATGTAACATGCATGAGTCATACATGTAACATTCATGTAACCTACATGTAACATACATGTGTCATACATGTTACATATATGTAACATACATGAAACATACATGTAACATACATGTGTCATACATGAACATACATGTAACATACATGTAACATTCAAGTGTCATACATGTAACATACATGTGTCATACATGTAATACATGTAACATACATGTACCATATATGTAACATACATGTAACATAGATATAACATAGATGTAACACACATATAACATACATGTGTCACACATGTAACATAATTGTAACATACATGTAACATACATGTCACATACATGTAATATACATGTAACATACATGTAACACACAGGTGACAATTGTGTGTCATACATGTAACTTACTTGTAACATACATGTCACTGACATGTAACATACATGTAATATACATGTAACATACATGTGTCATACAGGTAATATACATGTAACATACTTATGCATGTAACCTACATGTGTCATACATGTAACATTCATGTAACATACATGTACTATACATGTAACATACATGTAACTTACATGTAATATACATGTGACATACATGTGTCATAGATGGAACATACACGTAACATACATGTAACATACATGTGTCATACATGTAACATTCATTTTTCATACATGTAACATACATGTTTAATACATGTTACATACATGTGACATGCATGTAACATACATCTGTCATACATGTAACATATATGTTACAAAAATGTAACATATATCTGACTTGCATGTAACAAACATGTGACATGCATGTAAAATACATGTGTCATGCATGTAACATACATGTGTCATACATGTAACATACATGTAACATACATGTAACATATATGTGACATGCCTGTAACATTCATGTGACATGATTGTAACATGTATGTGTCATACATGTGACATACATGTAAACATACATGTAATATACATGTAACATGCTTGTAACATGTGAGTGTCATACATGTGACATACATGTTACATACATGTGTAATACATGTGACATGCCTGTAACACATCTGTGTGTCATAAATCTAACATACATGTAACATACATGTAACATAGTTGTGTCATACATGTAGCATACATGTGTCATACATGTGTCATCCATGTAACATACATGAAACATACATGTGTCATACATGTGTCATACATGTAACATAAATGTGTCATACATGTAACATACGTGTGTCATACATGTAACATGTGTGTGAAATGCTTGTAACAAGTGTGTGTCATACATGTAACATGTGTGTGTCATACATGTAACGTACAATTGTCATACATGTGTCATACATGTAACATACATGTAACATACATGTAACATACATGTGTCATACATGTAACATACATGTAACAAACATGTAACATACATGTAACATACATGTAACCTATGTGTATCATACATATCACATACATGTCACATACATGTCATACACATGTAACATTCATGTGTCATACATGTAACATACATTTGTAATATATGTAACATACATGTTTCATACATGTAACGTACATGTGTCATACATGTAACATATATGTGACATGCATGTAACATACATGTGACACGCATGTAACATACATGTGTCATACATGTAACATACATGTGTCAAACATGTAACATACATGTAACACACATGTAACATACATGTGACATGCTTGTAACATTCATGTGACATGCTTGTAACATGTGTGTGTCATACATGTGACATACATGGAACATACATGTAATATACATGTAACATGTTTGTAACATGTGAGTGTCATACATGTGACACACATGTTACATCCATGTGAAATTCATGTGACATGCTTGTAACATATATGTGTGTCATAAATCTAACATACATGTAACATATATGTAACATATATGTGACAAGTGTGTGTCATACATGTAACATATATATGTGACACACATGTGACATACATGTGTCATACATGTAACATACATGTGTCATAGATGCAACATACATGTGTCATACATGTAACATACATGTGTCATACATGTAACATACATGAGTCATACATGTAACAAGTGTGTGACATGCTTGTCATTCAAAATGTGAGCTCTCAGCTAACCCTGCCAACATGATTTCACTTCACGATCATGGACTCCAATCCTTAGTGGTTCTCGACCCTTTAACACAGTTCCTCATGTTGTGGTGGCCCCTAAGTATAAAATTATTTTGTTGATACCAAGTAGTTTTTGGTCAAAAGATATTATTTTTTTTAATCAGCAACCAGGACATCCTCATAACTGCATACCTCCAGGAACTACTTGGCCTGGATACTTGTGCACTTAGTGTTCATTGAATAGTAGCTATCTGTGCCTCTGTTGGATGGGACATACACGGATGGCTGCAAAACTGGAAGACTCTTATCATATTGAGATACTGTAATGAGGAATTTCTCATAGTACTTCTGGTTCCCAAATGAATGCATGTGCCTGGATGTGTTTCTCAGACTTGAAAAAGAAGCAGATTCCAAAGGGAACCATGGTCAAGGGGATGGTTTGATTTAGGAGATGGTTTTCAGCAAGGTACAGGCTTCCCTTTGGCCTGATACTGTTTCTTAGAGCATCTGTTTTGCCTTAAGTGAGGGGTCCCTTTAGGCAATGCTTTAAAGGAAGCTATTATTTTCATCAGGTTTCCCCCTCACTCTGCCGTGTGGTTCAGTAGAGGCTAGAGATATCAGCTTGTGCATGGGCATGCCGCCTCCTAGGAGCACTAATTTACCAAGAATGAGCATGGATACCTTGTTGTATGAATGTGCATTCTTTGGGTATATGCCCAAAAGAGGAATTGCTGGATCTTTTTTTAAAATTTTTATTAGTTCAAATTAGGAACAAGCTTGCTTCAGATGTCAATCCCTTCTCCCTCTCCCTCCCCTCCCCCAACATCCCACCTGCCCCTAGCCATCCCCCCTCCACTCCCCAGGCAGGGTAAGGCCCTCAAAAGGGGCTCCCCAAAGTCTACCACATCACCCTGGACCAGGCCTAGGCCCTTCCCCATGTGTCCAGGCCAAGAGAGCATCCCTTCACAAGGGATGGGCTCTCAAATTCCCTTCTTTTTTTTAAGACTTTACATATTTAATACAGTGCTTTACCCCTGTACAAATGGAAAAAATTACGTTCACATTTCTAGACCAATATGGCTGTAAATTTTTATACAATGCCAACTCAACACGGTAAACTGGGATACTTTTTTCCAAAGTTGACAGCACAGCTGAAGTTTCCAAAACTTCAAATTATATATGTATGTATATGTATTTATATTTATATAAAAAGACCAATAATGGCAGTATGTTATGCATCAATAGCAACAACAGCTTTTCCAGGTTCTGCGGTAATTTGAACAAAATTGTAGAGACATCCAGCACACTCCATTTAAAAAAAAGTAAAAAACAAAATCCCAGAAAACAGCACAGTTCTATTTCTCTTGTGGTACCCGGCACCATTTTTTTAAATTGGCTTTTCAATCATCATCTGGAAGGAAACCATTCTGAGCAACATCATTAAAAACAGCTCTGATAAAGCACAGTCTCTACTATGTATCATAAAGCATGTCCACATATGAGTGAGTACATATCATGTTTGTCTTTTTGAGATTGGGTTACCTCACTCAGAATGGTTTCTTCGAGTTCCATCCATTTTCCTGCAAATTTCAAGATTCCATTGCTTTTTTCCTCTGAGTAGTACTCCATTGTGTAAATTTACCACATTTTCTCTAGCCATTCTTTGGTTGAGGGGAGTCTAGGCTACTTCTGGTTTCTGGCTATTACAAATAGTGCTGCTATAAACATTGTTGAACAGATGTCTTGTATGAATGTGCTTCTTTTGGGTATATGCCTAGGAGTGGAATTGCTGGATCTTGTTGTAGAATGATTCCCATTTTCCTGAGGAATCACCTTACTGTTTTCAAAAGTGGATGTACAAGTTTACACTCCCACCAGAAGTGCAGGAGTGCTCCCCTTTCTCCACATCCTCTCCAGCATAAGTTATCATTGGTGTTTTTGATTTTAGTCATTCTGAATGGAGTAAGATGGTATCTAAGAGTTGTTTTGAGTTGCATTTCCCTGATGGCTAAGGATTTTGAGCACTTCCTTAAGTGATTTCAGCCATTTTAGATTCCTCTGTTGAGAATTCTCTATTTAGTTCTGCACCCTACTTTTTAAATTTCATTGTTGGATGTTTTGGTGCCTCGCTTCTTGTATATTTGGGATATCAACCCTCTGTCAGATGTGGGGGTGGTGAATATCTTTTCCCAGTCTGTGGGCTGCAGTTTTGTCTTATTTACTGTGTCCTTTGCCTTACAGAAGCTTCTCAGTTTCAGGAGGATCCATTTATTAATTGTTGATCTCAATATTTATGCTACTGGCGTTATGTTCAGGAAGGTGTCTTCTGTACCAATTTGTTCAAGGGTATCTCTTACTTTCTTTTCTAAGAGGTTAAGTGTGGCTGGGTTTATTTTGAGGTCTTTGATCCATTTGGACTTTAGTTTTGTGTATAGTGATAGATATGGACCTGTCTGCAATCTTCTACATGTCTGAATCAAGTTGTGCCAGCACCATTTGTGGAAGATGCTTTCTTTTTTCCATTGTATGAATTTAGCTTCTTTGTCAAAAATCAGGTGATTGTAGGTGTTTGGGTTAATATGAGGGTTGCGATTTTTTCATTGGTCTAGCTGTCTACTTTTGTGCCAATACCAAACTGTTTTCAGGACTGTGGCTCTGTAAGAGAGCTTAAAATCAGGGATGGTGATGCCTCTAGAATTCCTTTATTGTACAGAGATGTTTTAGCTGTCCTGGGTTTTTTTGTTTTTCCACATAAAGTTGTGTATTGTTCTTTCAAGATCTCTGAAAACCTGCATGGGATTTTGATGTGGATCATGCTGTACCTGTAGATTGCTTTTGGCAAGATTGCCATTTTTACTATGTTGATGCTACCTATCCAAGAACATGGAAAATCTTTCAATTTTCTGGTATCTTCTTTTTTGGTTAGCATTACCCCAAGATATGCTATGTTGTTTGTGGCTATTGTGAAGGGTGATGTTTCTCTGATTTCTTTCTCATTGCATGTATCAGCTGTATATAGTAGAGCTACTGATTTTTTTAGTTAATTTTGTATCCTGCTACTTTGCTGAAGGTGTTTATCAGCTTTAGGGGTTCCCTGGTCGATTTTTTGGGTCACTTATGTAGACTATCATATAATCTGCAAATAGTGAAAGTTTGACTTATTCCTTTCCAATTTGTATCCCCTTGATCTCCTTTACTAGTCTGATTGCTCTAGCTAGAATTTCACATACAATATTAAAGAGATATGGATGGAATGTTCTATAGATGTCTATTAAACCAAAATGGGTCATAACTTCTGTTAGATTCTTTGTTTCTTTTTTAAGTTTCTGTCTGGTGCTCCTGTCTAGTGGTCAAAGCAGGGTGTTGAAGCCCTCTAATTTAAGTGTGTGAAGTTTTATGTGTGGTTTGAGCTTTAGTAATGTTTCTTTTACAAATGTGGGTACCTTAGTATAGATGTTTAGGATTGAGACTTTATCTTGATGGACTTTTCCTGTGAGGATTATGAAATGCTCTTCTTCATCTCTTTTGATTGATTTTAGTTTGAAGTCCAATTTGCTAGATATTAGGTTTGCTACCCTTGCTTGTTTTTTGGGTCCACATGGTTGGAAAATCTTTTCTCAACTCTTTACTCTGAGGTAATGTCTGTCTTTGAAGTTGAGGTGTCTTTCTTGTATACTGCAAAAGGATGGATTCTATCTTCATATCCATTCTGTTTGCCTGTTTCTTTTTATAGGCAAGTTAAGACAATTGACATTGAGGGATATTAATGTCCATTGATTTTTGGTTTTTGTTTCTTTGGATTTATTGTTGGTGGTGTTATTATGTGTGGATTTCCCCCTCTTTTTTTCTTTTGGTGTTTGGTAAAGTGGGATTATCTACTGCCTTTGTTTTTGTGAGTTAAGTTATCTTCGTTGGATTGGAGTTTTCCTTCTAGTACTTTCTGTAGGGCTGGATTTGTACAAGGAAGGGGTGATGGCAGGATTCAGGCAGGAGCAGAGGGGACACTCACAACAGCAGAGGTCAGGATAGAGGGGCAACCAAGAGTGAGGTGTTTCTGGGCTCAGGGAGGTCCTTCTTGTCTGCGAGAGTCCACTCTATGCCAGGAGCTGGCCCAGAAAGATCCAAGAAAGGGATGATGGCTGGAGTTGGTTGTGAGAAGAGGGGACACTCACCTCAGCCACTAAATATTTTATTTTGTCTCTTATTTTATTATTGATGTCTTTCAAACAAAACAAAAAGCCAAAAATAATGCCTTACTCTGTTGACATTGCTGGTCTCCATCTTAAGAAATGCTGCTCCAATCAATGGTACAGCAGCCTGCACTGTAGACACAGACTGCCATACCTCAGTGATAGTGTGGTAAATGTCACTGTATTCTGAGTTTCATTTTTGAGCTGTTAATTTTTGTCTATGATATACAATTAAAAATTTATGTTATTGCATATACTGATACTTTAATGAACTTTTTATTTCTAATATTTGTGTGGATGTGTTCTCTTTCTCTATTTGATTACTTTTAAATTATGTATATGTTGTGTATTTATGTAGCAATATGTGTACATTAGTGGGCATTGTGTCACAGATCACCAAGAGATAGTTATATCTAGTTTAAGTTGCCTGATCTAGGCTTCCTCTGCAAGAGTGACAAGCTCTCTTAATGCTGAGCCATTTTCCAGCCCTAGATATTTTTTGAATTTAGAAGATTATGTCCTTTGCAAATAGATACTGTTTATCTTAATTTTGAAGTAGAAAAACATAGAAGAAATAAGTGTACCTAGTGTTTATTTTGTTCCTGGATTTTCCTGATAGCAAGCTTCAGTACAATGTACAGTAATATTGCCAAGTCTTGGCATACTTGTCTCATTTCTTTTGGGTGGTATCTTTTATTGGTCTTTGTGTGTGTATGTATGTGTCTGTGTGTATGCATGTTCACATACAACATGTATTTACAAGTGGACAACACAGATTAACCTGTGGTGTTTTTCAAGTGGCATCCTCCTTGTTTACATTTTCAATTAAAATTTAATTTTATGAATATGGCTTTTTGCCTATATGTCTGTGCAACACCTCAGTTCCTGGTACCTGGTGAGGACAGAAGCAGGCACTGGGTCTCCTAGAAATGGCCTCATTGAAGGCTGTGAGATACCATGTGTCTGCAAGGAATTGAACCCAGGTACAGTGGAAAAGCAGCCACCTTTGAGCCATCTCACTAGACATAACCCCCTTGATTTTTTTGTTTGCATTTTTTGCTTTGACAGAGTATCTCAATGGAACCTGAGTCTCACAGATTTGGCTGAGTGACAGGACACAGGGCTCAAGAGATATAATTTTCTAGACTTGCTAAAGTTGTAAATTATAAGCACACACCTCTATGCTTGTTACTTTTTGTTGTTGTATTGTTTTTCAAGACATGTCTTCTCTGTGTAGTTCTGGCTGTCTTAGAAGTCACTCTATATGCTCAGCTCTGCACAAGTGCTAGGATTAAAAGCATGTAACGCCATTGGTCCATCCTCAGTTTTTATATAGATTATAGGTATTGAAATCAGTTACATAATAACCTAGCAGCAATCACCGCCTGGGCTGTTTGCCCAGTTCAGTTTGTTTCATTTTTAACCTCCAGCAAACTATTAAACTTTTTAATAAAACATATGATGCTTTGTGGTTCATTTTAATGTGAAGAAATTTTATTTCAGGACCGAACTTGTAAATTAAAACATTTATTTTTTATTATATTCTTGTTTTATTTTATTATCCTTTTCTTCATGAAATTTTGTTTAGTGTGTGCATCACATCAGGATTATTGTGGAGAAAACAGGAATCCACTGACCTTCAAGAAGACATGGGGACATTCGAGGATAAGCACAACAAAAGCCCAAGAGGACCACCACACTTACATTGCACATGCACAGTGAGTACTATATACTCCATGAAATGTCAGTTATGCCACAGGAAGAAGGAGTATGCTTGTGTTTATCAGTGTTGCTTAGCAACGGCTGCTCCATAACTGTTTCTGTTAGACTGGTCAAGCCAGAGCCTCTCACTTGTGGGAGTCTTGGAGTTTGGCTCTGGTTTTTAGACAGTCAATGTTTAAAAGCTCCTCATTTGATACAATTATTTACTCCTGAGCTACAGAAAGGTGGTCACAGAGATGTTCTCCACCCTGAGGAAGGTCTTCTGCTTTAACAAGGAGCCAAGAACACCCTTGGGCTTCTGTGATTGCCCAAGTGGTGAAAGGCGGAAATTTTTCTGGTGTGGCAGTACAAGTAGTGAGGACAGATCCCGTCAGCCATATGACCCTGAAAATACTTTTCATGAGGCAGTGTGTATGGGGAAACTGAAAGAAGCCCTGCACCTGCTGGCAAGCAAAAATTTTAAAATAAATCATAAGGACACAGGGAAAAGGTAAGCACAGCTGGCAGCCAGGGCTGAGGGGCCCTGAGGAAATTGGGGGATGGGAGAATCCTACCTATCCTAGCTCAACTGAGGGCAACAAGGGTCCAGCCCAGTGGTTGGAATTTCCTCAGTTCATTGCCAAACTCTTTTTCCTTTTCTTTTCCTTTATTACTACTCATATTTATATATCCATACCTCCAGTCCCTTGCCCTCCCATCCTCCCCCAAAACTCCCCCACTACCCATCTCCAACCCCCTCCCCAGGGACAGTGAGGCCCTCCACAGGGGACCAAACTCTTTTTACAAGGCTATAATTTCTGTATATTCTATGAATTTAACTAATGTCAGATATGAACTATACTTTTCAGGCTTGAAATACCATACTCATTTCCTTTGATACAAAGTTTAGGTTTTGCTGTTGATACTTTTCAGTTTTTGTGAATAGTACTGGTACGATTTCCCTAGTACAGACACTATGGATGACATGTGTACCTTGATACCTTCTGTATCAAGAATGCTCTGAAGTGATGGCAGTCATTGTTGTGCATTATGAAATGTAAATGTCTTTTCAATTTTAGATGAATTAAAATGAGAGAAAAACCAAATAACAAGCTCATTGTTGTGTCATATCTACAATCCAAGTTACCTGGTCACTGAGGCAGCAGGAGAATAATTTTAAAGCAGAAGATGTCTCAAGTTTTGAAGAGATTACCTTAGACTCTAAAATATATACTCTTTAATACATTGAAAAATAGATATAGCAGAAGTAACATTGACTTAAAATGTGTTTATTATTGTGTTAGCATTAATAATTTAAATATCTGAAAGATGCTCGGCTGTTGTTCAAGAATATTTTCTGAATAGTTGCAAAGTGTTGTAACTAACGCACCCTAACTTGGTAGAATCATTCCTTTGACACCCATTTTATGGACAAGAAACAATAACACAGAAAGGCTGATAAGTTGTTAGTTGATAATGGAGTCTAGAGCAGGATGAAAATTCAATAAGAGTTTAAGCCAAGTCATGTTTTCTGTTCAAATAGGCTGCTGTTAACTACATAGATAAGTAACAGAGTACATATCTAGGCTGCAACAGCTATAGGTTTTATTCACACTGTCATAAAATTACTGTATTGTAAATCTTTCTAATATAGCAAATTATAAGAACAAAAATATAAGTATAGAATGAAGTTCAGTATTTATTTATGGGTCAGTGGAGTTAAGTGTTCCACACTATTTCTAACTACATGAGTATTTCTGTATGGTGATATGGTGCCTACAATTTTAATAAAAATTGCTTCTCATTATAAGAAACTATAAAAATGAAAAATATAATTATAGTATGAATTTAATGTCTATATATGGGTCACTGGTGTTAATTGTTCTACACTGTTTCTAAATACACTATATGTTGACATAGTGCCTGTAAATTTCATAAAAAGTGCTTCTCATTTCCACAGAACTGCACTCCACTTTGCTTGCTTCTATGGGCATCTTCATCTGGTTTATTTCCTGTTATTTCCTGGCAGTGAAATAAATGCCCTTGATAAGAAGAAGTGCACACCATTAATGAAGGTAATTCAAAGATTCAGTTTCAGTAATTGCATTGACCTAAGAGGTTAGGATGAAAGTAAAATTAATACAACTTAAATATACATTATGGTGAATGTTGGAGGAAGCTTATTTTGAATTTGTTGATTCCACGGTATTTTCCTTGTCAAAATATCCACAGGCTGTACAGAGCAGAGAGGCACAGATTGTCTCTGTCCTCCTTGGTCACGGAGCTGATCTGAATATTAAAGATTGCAATGGAGATTCAGCAATACACCAGGCAGTATATTCAGAGAGCCTAGATATATTGAGCAATCTTCATGATTTTGGGGGAGATATTGAAGAGGAAAGAAAGGTAAAGATTTTTGTGAATCAAATTCCCAAGTATTTGGAAACCATGTGATTTCTAAATGTCATGTATAATGACATTTTAGGCCAATTTTACATGTTGAGGAGTTCAAGAACTCTTTGAAATTACTTGATTGATATTCATTTAAATATTAAAATTAGGTTATTGTTTGTTTGCTTTTTAATGCATTGAATCCAGTGTATGCTGCCCATATACTCTTGGGTGTATGACCATCCACTGGAGGTTGTTCAGTCCACCCAGGCCACACTTTTAATTGAAAAGGACTGTCCCCTCCCAGCAGCTATAAACTGTCACTAAGATCTCAGAGAAGAGCAGAATTTCATGGGAAATTCTGTTTGCATAGTGAAATTTTGTATCACTTGAGCTTCCATAGGTCTTGTGAATGCTCTCACAGTGACTATGACATCATATGAATACTGACACGTCTGTGCCCAGGAGTTACTGTTTCTCTTAGTCATCCATTTTCCTGGCTCTTACAGGATCTTCACCATGATCTTCTACAGTGACCCCAAGATTTGACAGGAGGGTTGTATCTGTGATGAAGGAAGATGGGTGGGACAGTTGAGGTTGCATTTGGAAAGTAGTCAAGGGAAACTGGTGAATATGTTCAAATTGTATTAAATGGACCTCTCAGTAATGGTTTCTTGGGGGTGGGTGGGGGGATAAATTTGTTTGAGAGAAGTATTAGAGAATATAGCTTTCTTGTATGGAGCCATGGAAAGTATTTGCAAAAATAGATAATGTGGGGAGATGTTTATTTGACTTAGAGTTCCAGGCTGCTGTATATTACTGTGAAAATGACATGTGCAGGATCTTGAGACAGCTCTGCACACATTGTCTGTCCTCTAGAGACGAAGAAATGAATGAGCTCAGGCAGCCTGTTTGCCTAGCACTTGGCTATGTCTTTAAAACTAGAAGAGCCATGTTCCCAAATTGGGTGATGGTGCCATACACTAGGGCCTTTGGTTCAGTTCATTACTTAGCCATCAAGACTTTGTCCCACAGGCACACCCATGGAACAAACTGAGGTAGACAATTCCTAGGTCACACTGGTTGGTTTCTTGGCAATTAAAATATTAACCATGAAGACTTACTGCATTTGGGAATTCATGGTAATCACTATCGTCTTTAAGGTTAAAAGATTAATGGTAGAAGCTGCATAAGGCAGAAATGATTTACTCTGATTTAAAAGAAGTCTGGTCTTGGCTGAGATAGCATAGCAGTTGGATATAGCTTTGTCCATGGTATCAGAATCTTGTAACCCTTCCTCTTCACATCTTCACAGCATTACAGTTAGCAGCCTCTTGAGAAACTCAGAGTAGGTGTGCCCCACAGTGTGTGCATACCAATATCTCACTCAGAAAGCATCCCTGACCAATGTTTGAATAACTACCAAAAAGAGTCAATAGCTCTGCTAGGATATAAACCACTTGACCTGTGGGTGATATTTCACCTTCAAACTGCTATTGTGATGGGAATTATTGCAACTAAAGCATGGTAGATTTCACTACCTGCAATTGATTAGCATGCATCCATTGGTAAACCTGTAGCAAATATTAACCTTATAAAAAAAACAAAGTGTATGGAACAGTGCAGTCCATTCATACCCCAAATCAAGTGTGCACTCAAACTCCAGGAGAATTTTAGAAACCTGGCTTCATCCTGATTGTAACAAGTCAAATCCTTTCTCCTTTAGCTCCTTTGATGGAATGGTTCCCTGCAGGAGGCACCTCTAGGATCCAACATTCATGTGTGTTCTATTTGTTAACAAACCAGTGCAGTATTTCCCCATTTCATCTGTTTTGCCTATATGAGTTTTAGTCTGTCTTGTTTCTTGATGCTTTTGAAATAAATTTATGATGTCTGAAGATTTGTTCTCTCCATTGGTAGTTTGCAGAGAATCCTTGGATTCTTTGGGAGCTAGGCCTTGGTAAAAATTCTTGGGTTAGTTCCAGGTTTCTTCCTTCTAATCCTTTCTAAAAAGTATTTGGTGTCATTTCTAACAAGATCAGTCAAGTGATTGGAAGAAACCAAGAGCAGTGGCAATAGCTTATAATGTTTGGGAAATAACTTCAGGGAAGTTTTTCCTTGCCTGGCACTAGCCAGTTTGTTAGTTTTGGAGTTGGAGAAGGCTTTTTGACGCTTTGTAACATCACTGCATATAAGCTAGAATATATCATTTTAATGTTACTGATGATAATCCTAACTCTATGGTAGACTTCCAATATTAATTTATTTAGCTAAGGTTTCAGTATGTAGCACAGACTTACCGAGAAGTCATTATTCTCCTTGAAAACCTTTCATTATCTTAATAGGATAGTAAGTGTGCCTTCATTTCTGAATCATCTAATGTTTGAAATGCTTTTAAATTATTGGTTCATTTTGATTACTGTTTAAGTTGTTTTCAAACCACAATATAAATGGGAAATGAAACAATGCCTTTCTCGTGACTAAATCCCAATTACAAAGATCTGTGTGCACTAGCTTAAGTAAAAGGGACTTAGATGCAACAGTTATTACAATTCAGCGAGTCAGAGTATAACAGGATTGTACACCTGGAGAAAATGCCCAAAGGCCCATGGGTGTCTATACAAAATTGGGACAACTACAATATAACACCCATATTTTAGGACCAGGTAACATTGACAAAGAAGGCTCTAAAAATCCCCATGAATGCAAAGGGATGACCCCAACCAAGAATATAAGCAATAGTGGTGACGGTACATTAAATGCCCTTTCCCTTCTCTACCTTTAATGCCATCCTAGAGCCTTCATGCAGTAACTGCTGGAAAAAGAATCAGAGATTTATATCTAAGCACTGAACCCTACTCCAGTTGTAGGAGTGATGAGCAAAGGATTCAAGACCATCTTGGGGAAACCAAGAGAAACAGCTGAAATGACCAAGTGGGATCTCCCAGACTGCAGACTGACAGCTAGGGAACCTGCATAAGCTCAACTAGGGCCTCTGAACGTGGGTGTCTGTTGGGTGGCTCGGACAATCTATCGGGCCACTAGCAGTGGAATCGTTATTTATCCTTAGTGCATGAATGGGCTTTGGGAGGCCATTCCCTATGGAGAGATACTATCTCAGCCTAGATATATGTGGGAGGACCTAGGTCCTACTCCAAATCATGTGACAACCCTCGATGAACCCCCATGGGAGGCCTCAACCTCCATGAGGAGTGGATGGGGGTGGTGAGATGGGAAGATGGTGGGGGAATGGGAAGACAGCATGGAGAGGGAACTGGGATTTATATAAAATATGATTGTTTTTAAATTAAATAAAATTAATTTAAAAAATCAGATGTCGTGTGGCAAGAATGACTTTTGCAAGATAATGTCTTCTGGTATGAAAGGGATATTGCATCTATGACGTCTCAGTTATATGGTTACCTAAAGTAGACCTGCACGATGAAACACCAGTTGACATGCAAACACTGATGGGTGAAACTTCAGAACTCCATTCCTAAATGAAGAGTTGCAACTATCAAAGACTGATGAGGGAAGAATTTAACTTTCTCCAGGGATAATCTCTAAATTCCCCAATATGTTTTCCAACCATCATGTCCAGCCTTAAACACACACACACACACACACACACAAAAAAAAAAAAAAAACAACAGAGATACGGGAGTAAATGAGATACAGAGACATGCAGAAATAGACAGACGTGTAACAAAAATGGAATTAGTAATTTGTCTGTGTATACATGTGTATGACTGTGATAAACAAGACATCCTGAATTGGAGAGGGGAATGGAGAACAGATGGAGTTAGCATTATGAGGGGGGAACAAACTATGTCTCATGTAGGAAATTATCTAATAAATAATTTAAATAGAAAGTCTTTAAAATGATATATTGTTTTTTAAATGCTAAGGTTGTTTTCCACTTATAAAAAGGACAGAATTCATTTCAAGTAATGAATCAAAATACTTTGAGGACTTGTTCATTTTGAGTTCATTACCTGGGTGACCTGTTAATGAGAATGAGGCTGACATTGTTACTACAGGTCCTTCCTCAATGGAGAATCAAGCAT